>NW_013667716.1:116010-117005 GCF_000517525.1 Limulus polyphemus
TATATAACATGTTGATCGTAAGATAACGAGTATCTCGTCTTATCCTACTATAAAACATGTTGATCGTAAGATAACGAGTATCTCGTCTTATCCTAGTATATAACATGTGGATCGTAAGATAACGATTATCTCGTCTTATCCTAGTATACAACATGATAACGAGTATCTCGTCTTATCCTAGTATATAACATGTGAATCTAAGATAACGAGTATCTCGTCTTATCCTAGTATATAACACGTGGATCGTAGCATAACGAGTATCTCGTCTTATCCTAGTATATAACATGTTGATCGTAACATAACGAGTATCTCGTCTGATCCTAGTATATAACATGTGGATCGTAAGATAACGAGTATCTCGTCTGATCCTCATATATAACATGTGGATCGTAAGATAACGAGTATCTAGTCTTATCCTAGTATATAACATGTGGATCGTAAGATAACGAGTATCTCGTCTGATCCTAGTATATAACATGTTGATCGTAAGATAACGAGTATCTCATCTGATCCTAGTTTATAACATGTTGATCGTAAGATAACGAGTATCTCGTCTTATCCTAGTATATAACATGTGAATCTAAGATAACGAGTATCTCGTCTTATCCTAGTATATAACACGTGGATCGTAGCATAACGAGTATCTCGTCTTATCCTAGTATATAACATGTTGATCGTAAGATAACGAGTATCTCGTCTTATCCTACTATAAAACATGTTGATCGTAAGATAACGAGTATCTCGTCTGATCCTCATATATAACATGTGGATCGTAAGATAACGAGTATCTAGTCTTATCCTAGTATATAACATGTTGATCGTAAGATAACGAGTATCTCGTCTGATCCTAGTATATAACATTTTGATCGTAAGATAATGAGTATCTCGTCTTATCCTAGTATATAACATGTTGATCGTAAGATAACGAGTATCTCGTCTTATCCTACTATAAAACATGTTGATCGTAAGATAACGAGTATCTCGTCTTATCCTAC
>NW_013667716.1:117815-119546 GCF_000517525.1 Limulus polyphemus
AAAACATGTTGATCGTAAGATAACGAGTATCTCGTCTTATCCTACTATAAAACATGCTGATCGTAAGATAACGATTATCTCGTCTTATCCTAGTATATAACATGCTGATCGTAAGATAATGAGTATCTCGTCTGATCCTCATATATAACATGTTGATAGTAAGATAACGAGTATCTCGTCTGATCCTAATATATAACATGTGGATCGTAAGATAACGAGTATCTCGTCTTATCCTAGTATATAACATGTTGATCGTAAGATAATGAGTATCTCGTCTGATCCTCATATATAACATGTTGATCGTAAGATAACGAGTATCTCGTCTGATCCTAGTATATAACATGTGGATTGTAAGATAACGAGTATCTCGTCTTATCCTAGTATATAACATGTTGATCGTAAGATAATGATTATCTCGTCTTATCCTCATATATAACATGTTGATCGTAAGATAACGAGTATCTCGTCTTATCCTACTATAAAACATGTTGATCGTAAGATAACGAGTATCTCGTCTTATCCTAGTATATAACATGTGGATCGTAAGATAACGATTATCTCGTCTTATCCTAGTATACAACATGCTGATTATAAGAAAATGAGTTGCCACGACACAAATATAACTTATAAATGTTAATATAAAAATACCATTTACTTTCAGCACCAGCAGCATGTTAAGTATCTAACACACGTTATTTCTTGCAAGAGAGAAATAAAGGATCAAATCAATTTTATGTAATAGACATCTGAATTTGTAAAGTTGTATAAGGTGACGCACTAGTTTAACGCATAATTTATGATCTAATCAACTAACAAACTACTGATCTAATCAACCAACAAACTACAAATATTTCAGAACAACAAAACACGTCTGCTCGATCGCTTGGAGGAAATGTACTTTTTTTTACGAAGTGAACAATTACATAAAATTCTAGATTGTGAAATATATGTGTTATAGCCTTTGATGGTATCCTGTACCAGTGTTACGGAGGGTCCTAGTCACGCCAGCTGTTGACGTCATCTACCCACTCACCTTGCCAGTTCATGATATCAAGCAGTAACAGGCCGTGAACTAGAATACGGTCTACGGAAATTGATTAACTGCGTTACGTTTCTATATATAAACACAAACCGTTCCAAAAGTATTTTATTTCAAATATGAGCAATACGGTTAGAATATCCATGAGCTCATTATGAGTATATGTTTAATGATAAAAATTTGAAACCTCGTAGGATTCTGAAGAAAGCTTTTTTGTTTTGCTTGAATGTATAATGAAATAGTTGTGTATCATAGAAATAAATATTTGTAATAAATATCTTTAACGTTGAAGATATATTATAAATAGACGCTTATTAGGCATAGAAAGTAATAAAAAATATGATGATTAACAATTTTTCCTAAAACTTAAAGCCTCAAATTGCGCCAGGATAAACATGGAAGGTAAATTTTGGTTCTAAGTTATTACTTACCCATAATGAGCAGGGAAGGTAAACTTTGGTTCTAAATTCCAGTAATTTCCCACAATGAACAGGGAAGATAAACTTTGGTTCTAAATTCCAGTAATTTCCCCACAATGAACAGGGAAGATAAACTTTGGTTCAAAGTTCTGTTATTTACCCACAATGAACATGGAAGGTAAACTTTGGTTCATAGTTCCAGTACTAACCCACAATGAACAGGGAAGGTAAACTTTGGTTCTAAGTTCCAGTATTTACCCACAATGAACAGAG
>NW_013667716.1:120546-124923 GCF_000517525.1 Limulus polyphemus
GGAAGGTAAACTTTGGTTCTAAGTTCCAGTATTTACCCACAATGAACATGGGAGGTAAACATTGGTTCATAGTTCCAGTACTTACCCACAATGAACAGGGAAGATAAACTTTGCTTCAAGGTTCCAGTATTTGCCCACAATAAACTGGGAAGATAAACTTTGTTTCAAAGTTCCAGTACTTACCCAGATGTCAATCTCAGGACCAACATATTTTTTTCCTTCAAAAACTTCTGGAGCTGCATAAGGAGGACTTCCGCACCACGTGGTTAGTTGGTCAGAAACTGAATAAAAATTGCTGAACCCAAAGTCTGAAAAATAAACATAATTATTCATAACAAGTCATCAATTGTGTTGTTGAAAGTTTCAACCACATAAATAAGGAAACATTAAAACTTCTTACCAATTTTTAATTTGCTTCTGTTATATATTTGTTTTTTTTTTGGGGGGGGGGGGTTCAGAAAACTACAAAATAATTGAATATCAACATTTCTTTCCCTGGGAATAAAAACATTAGAAAAAATATATATCTCAATATTCACCTCAATATGGAACCCGATGTATTAGAATAGTTTTTCTCGTCTTTGGATGATGGAAGTTTGGTGTGATAAAAAAACAGTACTTCAAACAAAATATTTTTATTGTACACAAAGCAAAGGATAAGTAAACTGATTGTACATGAAACAAATGATAAACTGGTTGCACCTAAGATATAGGATAAATAATATAATTGTACATAAAGTAAAGGATAAGTAAACTGATTATACATAAGACAAAGGATAAGTAAACTGATTGTACATGAGACAAATGATAAACTGGTTGCACATAAGATATAGGATAAATAATATAATTGTACATAAAGTAAAGGATAAGTAAACTGATTATACATAAGACAAAGGATAAGTAAACTGATTGTACATGAGACAAATGATAAACTGGTTGCACATAAGATATAGGATAAATAATATAATTGTACATATGACAAAGGATAATTTAACGGATCGTACATAAAACATAGGATAACTAAACTCACTGTACATAACACGAAGCATAATTAAACCGATTACAAATAAGACATAGGATAAGCAAATCGATTGAACATAAGACAAAGGATAATTAAATCGATTGTATATAAGACATAGGACATAAGGCATATGATAATTGAACCGATTGTACATAAGTCACAGTATAATTAAACCGACTGCACATGAACATAGGATAATTAAACTGATTGTCCATAAGACATAGCATCACTAAATCGATTGTAAATAAGACATAGAATAAATAAACTGATTGTAAATAAGACATAGAATAATTAAACTGATTGTACATAAGACAAACGATAAATAAAAACTTTTTACTAATTTTGCGAATTCTTTTAGACATAATTCATAATTTTAGTCTCAATTCTAACAAAAATATTAAGAAGAAGAAAGACAGAAATATTAATTAATTACCTGCAATTTTGATGTTCAGATTATCATCCAACAACAAGTTCTCGGCCTGTAAAAAAATAATAAAGCAATAATAATTAAATTACACGTCAATGTATTTTAGTACTTTAAAGTACAATTATTGAAATTATTCATTTAGTTTTTATTTGAAAATGTCAGGTAGCATATTCCCACAAGGAATTCTTAAACAAGTGTTTGGCGTAGGAATGGTCCCTAACTCCTGTACTGATGATTTAGTCTTAGCCTTTTGTATTTGTTTGTTACTAAGTGCAAAGTTACACAATAGGCTGGCTGTGCTCTGTCCTCCGTGGGTATCGAAAACTTATTTCTAGCGTTACAAGCCCTCCAGTGGAAGGTAACCAGTCCACTACGCCCTACCACCAATCAACTACACTAAGACATTGAATGTTACTCTTATAACGATGTGTGGTGAATATTTTGTGGTATAACACCCCTTCGTGCCGAGCTTGCTAGCTACGAAACCCAGAACTCTACCGTAGGGCCAAGGTTTTATTTCAGATCGAGTCTACTGTATTATTGATTAAAATGGATACATTTCTATAAATCGAGTCTACTGTACTAGTGATTAAAATAGGTACATATCTACACATCGAGTCTACTGTACTAGTGATTAATCTTGGTACATGTCTACACATCGAGTCTACTGTACTAGTGATTAATCTGGGTACATGTCTACACATCGAGTCTACTGTACTATTGATTAGAATGGATTCATATCTACACATCGAGTCTACTTTACTATTGATTAGAATGGATTCATATCTACTCATCGAGTCCACTGTACTATTGATTAAAATAGGTACATATCTACACATCGAGTCTACTGTACTAGTGATTAATCTGGGTACATGTCTACACATCGAGTCTACTGTACTATTGATTAAAATAGGTACATATCTACACATCGAGTCTACTGTACTATTGATTAGAATGGATTCATATCTACACATCGAGTCTACTGTATTATTGATTAAAATGGATTCATATCTACTCATCGAGTCCACTGTACTATTGATTAAAATGGATTCATATCTGCACATCGAGTCTACTGTACTAGTGATTAAAATAGGTACATATCTACACATCGAGTCTACTGTACTATTGATAAGAATGGATTCATATCTACACATCGAGTCTACAGTACTATTGATTAGAATGGATTCATATCTACACATCGAGTCTACTGTACTATTGATTAGAATGGATTCATATCTACACATCGAGTCTACTGTATTATTGATTAGAATGGATACATGTCTACACATCGAGTCTACTGTACTATTGATTAAAATGGGTACATGTCTACACATCGAGTCTACTGTATTATTGATTAATCTGGATACACGTCTACACATCGAGTCTACTGTATTATTGATTAAAATGGATTCATATCTACACATCGAGTCTACTGTATTATTGATTAAAATGGATACGTATTTACACATTGCATCTACTGTACTATTGGTTAATCTGGGTACATGTCTACACATCGAGTCTACTGTATTATTGATTAAAATGGATACATATTTACACATCGAGTCTACTGTACAATTGATTAATCTGGGTACATGTCTACACTTCGAGTCTACTGTACTATTGATTAAAATGGATACGTATTTACACATTGAATCTACTGTACTATTGATTAATCTGGGTACATGTCTACACATCGAGTCTACTGTATTATTGATTAAAATGGATACATATTTACACATCGAATCTACTGTACAATTGATTAATCTGGGTACATGTCTACACTTCGAGTCTACTGTACTATTGATTAATCTGGGTACATGTCTACACATCGAGTCTACTGTATTATTGATTAAAATGGATACATATTTACACATCGAATCTACTGTACAATTGATTAATCTGGGTACATGTCTACACTTCGAGTCTACTGTACTATTGATTAAAATGGGTACATGTCTACACATCGAGTCTACTGTATTATTGATTAATCTGGATACACGTCTACACATCGAGTCTACTGTATTATTGATTAAAATGTATACATGTCTACACATTGAGTCTACTGTATTATTGATTAAAATTGATACATGTCTATACATCGAGTCTACTGTACTATTGATTAAAATAGGTACATATCTACTCATCGAGTCCACTGTACTATTGATTAGAATGGATTCATATCTACACATCGAGTCTACTGTACTATTGATTAGAATGGATTCATATCTACACATCGAGTCTACTGTATTATTGATTAGAATGGATACATGTCTACACATCGAGTCTACTGTATTATTGATTAAAATGGGTATACGTCTACACATCGAGTCTACTGTATTATTGATTAATCTGGATACACTTCTACACATCGAGTCTACTGTATTATTGATTAAAATGGATTCATATCTACACATCGAGTCTACTGTATTATTGATTAAAATGGATACATGTCTACACATCGAGTCTACTGTAATACTGATTAAAATGGATACATATTTACACATCGAATCTACTGTACTATTGATTAATCTGGGTACATGTCTACACATCGAGTCTACTGTATTATTGATTAAAATGGATACATATTTACACATCGAATCTACTGTACAATTGATTAGTCTGGGTACATGTCTACACTTCGAGTCTACTGTACTATTGATTAAAATGGATACATGTCTATACATCGAGTCTACTGTATTATTGATTAAAATGGATACATATTTACACATCGAATCTACTGTACTATTGATTAATCTGGGTACATGTCTACACATCGAGTCTACTGTACTATTGATTAAAATGGATACATGTCTTCACATCGAGTCTACAGTACTATTGATTAAAATGGATACATGTCTATACATCGAGTCTACTGTACTATTGATTAAAATGGGTACATGTCTTCACATCGAGTCTACAGTACTATTGA
>NW_013667716.1:125877-130901 GCF_000517525.1 Limulus polyphemus
CATTATTGATTAATCTGGGTACATGTCTACACATCGAGTCTACTGTATTATTGATTAAAATGGATTCATATCTACACATCGAGTCTACTGTATTATTGATTAAAATGGATACATGTCTATACATCGAATCTACTGTACTATTGATTAATCTGAATACATGTCTACACATCGAGTCTACTGTACTATTGATTAATCTGGGTACATGTCTACACATCGAGTCTACTGTATTATTGATTAAAATGGATACATATTTACACATCGAATCTACTGTACTATTGATTAATCTGGGTACATGTCTACACTTCGAGTCTACTGTATTATTGATTAATCTGGATACATGTCTACACATCGAGTCTACTGTATTATTGATTAAAATGGATACATATTTACACATCGAATCTACTGTACTATTGATTAATCTGGGTACATGTCTACACTTCGAGTCTACTGTATTATTGATTAATCTGGATACATGTCTACACATCGAGTCTACTGTATTATTGATTAGAATGGATACATGTCTACACATCGAGTCTACTGTACTATTTATTAAAATGGGTACATGTCTACACATCGAGTCTACTGTATTATTGATTAAAATGGATACATATTTACACATCGAGAGTATAGTATTATGGAGTTTTTGTTTTAAATAACAGTAACGCAAACGCTGTTGAAGATCCTTAATTGGGCACGTTAACCACAGTGCCACGCTCGGCCCCGTTGAAATAAGTAACCTTAATTAAAAATAAGATACAAATTAAATCTTAAAAACTGGTAATAATGAAGTCAAAATAGAACAATAATTGTTCTGCTAAAATCAATCAGTATTAATATAAAATGATGCTTTTTCCAGAGACATCAAAATTCTAACTAAATATTCAGCAAATTTTTTAAACTATCGCTATTTTAACTAATGTGTTAGATAACACACTGTTAAATATGTTACCGAATTATCTCTATTGTTGTGTTTTATTTTAGAGTTGAGTATGATGAGGCAGCCCGTGCTCCAAAGTTATTCATATACACGACTTTTTTCAGAAGGTAAATCAGATACTTTTCGGTTTTCTCAATAAAAAATATGGGTTCGATCCTACAAGGAATGCCGACTATGACTTAGCGGTAAGTGTATCTTAAGTACCAATTTGCATTACACGACACGTGCACGTTCGTTTCTACTTGCTGAAGGGCTCTCCCATAATAGTTACTTTCCGCCACAACGGCTAGGGTCGTTCTCGGGTCATTATTACGTACGTGAGTGAGAAAGGAGGGCGAAGAGCGCCGTTTATTTCGGAGTACGAGACCTCCTGGAGTGTATGACGTCACTAATGTCGTCAAACTCAACGAATCTCTATGGAATAAGTCACGTGCTAAAGGAAATGAAAACGAGATATTTTCTTACGTAAAGTAAAGAAAAACGATTAAACAGCAAGTACGTTGTGGGTTAATAAAACGAATGACCTGCCAAAGAATAAAAATAGAATGTTTTTGGCTTTTCAAAATAGTTTTACTTAGGAACATTTCTCCGAAGTTTGTTTTAAATTTGTTCTAGAAAAAAGGGCAACAACCGAGTTTGTTGATAATGGGCGATCGAAACATTGATTAAGGATTTATGATTCAACACGAATAGAGATGCAGCTTGTAAGATGACGTTCATGAACTACAAACAGTGAATGTCTTCAATATACCAGTGTTTGATTGGTCTTTCTCAAGTCTACCGATGACGATTCCCACAAAGCTTTTGAAGAAGGAACCTAACTTTTAATTGAGGGGTTTTATCATACAGAGACAGAAGTTCTCTAGGAATACAGAAATAAGCGATCGATAACTAAGGATTTTTAATATATATATTCACACCAATATCATTCTTAATATATATTCACACCAATATCATTTTTGATGTATATTCACACCAATATCATTTTTAATATATTTTCACACCAATTTCCTTTTTAATATATATTCACACCAATATCATTTTTGATGTATCTTCACACCAATATCATTTTTAATGTATATTCACACCAATATCATTTTTAATATATATTCACACCAATATAATTTTTAATATATATTCACACCAATATAATTTTTAATATATATATATATATTCACACCAATATCATTTTTGATGTATATTCACACCAATATCATTTTTAATATATATTCATACCAATGTAATTTTCAATATATATTCACACCGATATAATTTTTAATATATATATATTCACACCAATATCATTTTTAATATATATTCACACCAATTTCATTTCCACTTCTTTTCTATTTGTAATAACAGTTCGAATCATTACAGACTCGGAGTTCTATTTGTAAAATATTGTCCTAATCTAATACTGGTTTAAAAAAAGGTAAAATATATGTTCGCGTAGTTAAATAACTGATCTAATTCTTTAGGATTAAACATTGGAATTAAGGACGAACCTGAGGAACCATCATTGTATGAAAATACTACAACATGAGTAAAATTAACTACACTCACTTGTGAATCTGATAATGTGGTAATGCTGTTTCCTGTGTATTTCCGATTGAGATAATGCCGTTTGCCATGTATTTCCATAATTATTTTTTAGACAATTCTTGGAAGCTTTGTGCTATTTGGCGAGCGAGTCGTAGAGTTTGACGTCACAGCACACGTGATTATGTCTTGATTAATCGGAACAACGTAGAAAGTTGGAAAGGTAAGAAGATGTGTTTTAGTAACCAAAGACAAAGAGAAAATAGCCGCCTAATGATAAAAATGTTTGAATCAACACTTCCATCTACAGAACTGGATACGTACAAGTACCAAACATTAAAAGACGTTTAGTTTGTCAACCTAGGTGCCGGATAAACAGAACTTCTGAAATGAGAGCTCACCCAATACCCACGAGAACGTGTAGCAAACAAAGATGTAAATGTGCACTTGAAACATCCCCATAGTAGGTGCGTTTAACAGTGTAAAGAAAAATTAAGTCATTCATATAGAAACTGATTTTTAACAAAATGACAAAATAAATTACTCGCACCATCATTAAAAATGTAGGTTGGATAATTGAATAATATATACTGACAAAGTAAGCTAGGGATATACCAACAGTAAGCTAGGGATATACCAACAGTAAGTTAGGGATATACCGATATACTGAGAAAGTCAACTAGGGATATACCAACAGTAAGTTAGGGATAAACCGATATACTGACAAAGTAAGCTAGGGACATACCAACAGTAAGCTCGGGATAAACCGATATACTGAGAAAGTCAACTAGGGATATACCAACAGTAAGCTAGGGATATACCAACAGTAAGTTAGGGATATACCGATATACTGAGAAAGTCAACTAGGGATATACTGACAAAGTAAGCTAGGGATAAACCGATATACTGACAAAGTAAGCTAGGGATATACCAACAGTAAGTTAGGGATAAACCATTATACTGACAAAGTAAGCTAGAGATATACCGATATACTGACAAAGTAAGCTAGGGATATACCAACAGTAAGTTAGGGATAAACCGATATACTGGCAAAGTAAGCTAGAGATATACCGATATACTGACAAAGTAAGCTAGGGATATACCAACAGTAAGCTAGGGATAAACCGATATACTGACAAAGTAAGCTAGGGATATACCAATAGTAAGTTAGGGATAAACCATTATACTGACAAAGTAAGCTAGAGATATACCGATATGCTGACAAAGTAAGCTAGGGATATACCAACAGTAAGTTAGGGATAAACCATTATACTGGCAAAGTAAGCTAGAGATATACCGATATACTGACAAAGTAAGCTAGGGATATACCAACAGTAAGCTAGGGATAAACCGATATACTGACAAAGTAAGCTAGGGATATACCAACAGTAAGTTAGGGATATACCGATATACTGATAAAGTAAGCTAGAGATATACCGATATACTGACAAAGTAAGGTAGGGATAAACCGATATACTGACAAAGTCAACTAGGGATATACCAACAGTAAGCTAGGGATAAACCGATATACTGATAAAGTAAGCTAGGGATATACCGATATACTGATAAAGTAAGCTAGGGATATACCATTATACTGACAAAGTAAGCTAGAGATATACCGATATACTGACAAAGTAAGCTAGGGATATATCAAGAGTAAGCTAGGGTTTCAGATGTCTACAGTATAAAGGCTGTTGAATCTAAATTATCTTTAAACTTTCTTTCCTTACACCGAGGGTTTCAGACACCTACAGTATAAAGGCTGTTGAATCTAAATTATCTTTAAACTTTCTTTCCTTACACCGAGGGTTTCAGACACCTACAGTATAAAGGCTGTTGTTAGTATTATGTCTTCACCTAAGATTTTAAGTTTGGTGACCTTAAGATTGCGGATTCACATGACTACCAATTGTTTGTATCGGACAGGTACCAGTCTTAATCAATGTCCATACAGTATTATCAGCTCATTTGACAGGTACCAGTCTTAATCAATGTACATACAGTATTATCAGCTCATTTGACAGGTACCAGTCTTAATCAATGTCCATACAGTATTATCAGCTCATTTGACAGGTACCAGTCTTAATCAATGTCCATACAGTATTATCAGCTCATTTGACAGGTACCAGTCTTAATCAATGTACATACAGTATTATCAGCTCATTTGACAGATTACAAGCACTGTACCTTTTCATACCATTAACTTTACACCAAAGATAATAAAATTAAGGGAAGTTTTATCGAGTTTCTACTGACATACTTTACGTAGCAGAATATTTACTGAAAGTTTCTCCTTTTACACGTATCTAAAGGACGTCTGAAGCGACATTCTTCTGATTCTATCGTTTCTTCTTTTACATGTATCTAACGGACGTCTGAAGCGACATTCTTCTGATTCTATAGTTTCTTCTTTTACATGTATCTAACGGACGTCTGAAGCGACATTCTTCTGATTCTATAGTTTCTTCTTTTACATGTATCTAACGGACGTCTGAAGCGACATTCTTCTGATTCTATATTACTTTTTTTACATGTATCTAACGGACGT
>NW_013667716.1:131628-137211 GCF_000517525.1 Limulus polyphemus
AATGATAATACCTGACGACAACCATTTCTTTGTCGTTCTTGAATGATAACACCCGACGACAACTCTTAACCTGTCGTTCTTTAATGATAATACCTGACGACAACCATTTCTTTGTCGTTCTTGAATGATAACACCCGACGACAACTCTTAATCTGGCGTTCTTTAATGATAATACCTGACGACAACCATTTCTTTGTCGTTCTTGAATGATAACACCCGACGACAACTCTTAACCTGTCGTTCTTTAATTATATTACCTGACGACAACCATTAATCTATGGTTCTTTAATGATAATGGCCCGGCATGGGCAGGTGGTCAGGGCGCTCGACTCGCAATCTGCGGGTCGCGGGTTCGATTCCCCGTCACACCAAATATGATCGCCCTTTCAGGAGTGGGGGCGTTATAATGTGACGACCAATTCCATTATTCGTTGGTAAAACAGTAGCCCAAGAGTTGGCGGTGAGCGGTGATGACTAGCTGCCTTCCCTCTGCTAAATTAGGGACGGCTAGCGCAGATAGCCCTCGTGTAGCTTTGCGCGAAATTAAAAAAACAACAACAAATCAATCTTTAATGATAACACCCGACGACAACTCTTAACCTGGCGTTCTCTAGTAATAACATCTGACGTCAATTATCTATCTGGCATTCTTTAACAATAACATCTTACAACAATTATTCCTATGGCGTACTTTAATGAGAATACACAACAACAAATATTTATCTAGCGTTCTGTAATGAGAATACACAACAACAAATATTTCTCTAGCGTTCTGTAATGAGAATACACAACAACAAATATTTATCTAGCGTTCTGTAATGAGAATACACAACAACAAATATTTATCTAGCGTTCTGTAAAGAGAATACACAACAACAAATATTGCTCTAGCGTTCTGTAATGAGAATACACAACAACAAATATTTATCTAGCGTTCTGTAATGAGAATACACAACAACAAATATTTATCTAGCGTTCTGTAAAGAGAATACACAACAACAAATATTTATCTAGCGTTCTGTAATGAGAATACACAACAACAAATATTTCTCTAGCGTTCTGTAAAGAGAATACACAACAACAACAATTATTTCTCTAGCGTTCTGTAAAGAGAATACACAACAACAAATATTGCTCTAGCGTTCTGTAATGTAAATATTTGTTGTTGTGTATTCTTCTAGCGTTCTGTAAAGAGAATACACAACAACAATTATTTCTCTAGCGTTCTGTAATGAGAATACACAACAACAAATATTTATCTAGCGTTCTATAATGAGAATACACAACAACAAATATTTATCTAGCGTTCTGTAAAGAGAATACACAACAACAATTATTTCTCTAGCGTTCTATAATGAGAACATCCGACAACAAATATCGGCTAATCATGTTATTAGTTTATCGAATAACTTTACGAGTTGAAATAAAGATGCGAGTGAATTATAATCAATATGAACTCCCGATCATAGCAAGCTACGTACTTAGCGAAACTAAAATTCAGCCTGGAAATGAGTACAGCTAAAACATACTTTTCTTATGTTTTTGCTTATAAAGATTAAAATTAATTGTTTCATAAGTCGGGTACTTCGCTGTTAACGACATTGTGAGCCGATAGGTGGTGGAAAACATTTTAGAGAATTAGGCCTCATCGTGTTTGTAGTTCTGAACCAATACAGTGGAAGCACGTGTTCATTTCTGTTTTCGTAAACTGCTTCAAAGTGAATGTTTTTACACAGAAATATCAACAATGAGAAGGAAGTGACGTGGAGAACAATATATCCTGACGTAATAAGAGAGTAGTTTTAAGAATGTTATAATCTTACATTGTTTTATTGGAAATTAGTCTTTGCACATTAAATACTGTCAGATATGCTTTAATATGTTTAGACCACTTTCAATATAACGAAAACCAATAACAATTATGTCCAAACTTTTAGACTTGAAGTGTAACCCTTCGACCTGTATCCAAACAGATGAGCTAATATAGGAAAACGATAAACTGATGACGAAAACAGTGCTTATTAAGGTGTTATAAAACTATTTCATTAATTAAACGTACAGAGATATACAAGGACTAGCTCTAATTCTGAAATAGGATCTGCCCGTCGCAGTTATCGAAACTCGAATTTTAACGCTGAAAGCCTTCAGACCTGTAGCTGAGCCACTGAGGAAAACTAGAGAGAAGGCAACTTGACAACAGCACCATCTTCCAACTCTTAGGCTACTTTTGTCTAATCGAACAGTGAGATTTGACTGTTATCTTTATAACATACTCACGAAACCAAAGCACAGAGCGAGTTTTTGCGGGAAAGGGTGGCGAACCACGAATCCTGGAATTCAAAGCTCGGCCACGATATATCAGCGACCAATAGATTACACGTCTTTTGTCAGTGAAAAATCACAGCTCGTTCACGTTTAGAACAATTACCAAAACTTTTCCAATAAATATTAACATGATATATACGTTCATAAGGTGCGTTTACAATTGGGCAGCCATGTTGAAAATTGTGCCGTCTGTCATGGAAAGCGTGACGTGAGGAATCAAGTAACAATCAATAGATGTGAAAGTTATTGTTGAGTTGAACCTGTTTTTGTTGTTAACGGTGTACATCACCATAGCTCAAGATAAGAGTTATAATAACCAAAACAACCGGAACTTGATGATGTCGAAACGTTGTACATTTGCTAATAACCAAAACAACCGGAACTTGATGATGTCGAAACGTTGTACATTTGCTGTTATGTTAAACTTATATTAAAGTTTTTATTCATTAACCCATTCAAGCCGTCTCCAACCATTATTAGTCTCAAAGTGGGTTCCTCGTCACCGAACCCAGAACTTCGATGTGTGTTCTACCATAAGTCATTTTAATTCTTAAAGGATACAAAAATATGAATTATCTAACAAACCTTTCCTGTATAAAATATCATGCGAGATGTTGTTAGCTAATAATTTAAAAATTATTTTTAGATAGTAATTTTTTGAATAAAATAAAGTTTAACGCTTCATTATCACTTATTAGATAATAAGATACATTTGGAATGTCAACTTATGTCCCCCCGAAGTAGAAATAACCAGCGATAGCCCAATTGATAAGATGTAATTAGAATGTCAGTTCCTAACTGAGAAGTTAAAGTAACCAGCGATAGCCCGTGGTAGCTGATAAAATGTAGTTTGAATGTCAGTTCCTAACTGAGAAGTTAAAGTAACCAGCGATAGCCCAATTGATAAGATGTAATTAGAATGTCAGTTCCTAACTAAGAAGTTAAAGTAACCAGCGATAGCCCAATTGATAAGATGTAATTAGAATGTCAGTTCCTAACTGAGAAGTTAAAGTAACCAGCGATAGCCGGCGGTAGCTGATAAAATGTACTTAGAATGTTAGCAACCCTCTTGAAAGTAAAGGTACGTAACGTTTACCCGACATAGCTGATAAAATGTAGTTTGAATGTTAGTTCCTAACTGAGAAGTTAAAGTAACCAGCGATAGCCGGCGGTAGCTGATAAAATGTACTTAGAATGTTAGCAATCCTCTTGAAAGTAAAGGTACGTAACGTTTACCCGACATAGCTGATAAAATGTAGTTTGAATGTCAGTTCCTAACTGAGAAGTTAAAGTAACCAGCGATAGCCCGTGGTAGCTGATAAAATGTACTTTGAATGTCAGTTCCTAACTGAGAAGTTAAAGTAACCAGCGATAGCCCGCGGTAGCTGATAAAATGTAGTTTGAATGTTAGTTCCTAACTGAGCAGTTAAAGTAACCAGCGAGAGCCCGCGGTAGCTGATAAAATGTACTTAGAATGTCAGTTCCTAACTGAGCAGTTAAAGTAACCAGCGATAGCCCGCGGTAGCTGATAAAATGTAGTTTGAATGTCAGTTCCTAACTGAGCAGTTAAAGTAACCAGCGAGAGCCCGCGGTAGCTGATAAAATGTACTTTGAATGTCAGTTCCTAACTGAGCAGTTAAAGTAACCAGCGAGAGCCCGCGGTAGCTGATAAAATGTACTTTGAATGTCAGTTCCTAACTGAGAAGTTAAAGTAACCAGCGATAGCCCGCGGTAGCTGATAAAATGTACTTTGAATGTCAGTTCCTCCCGTGGAAGTAATAAATGTCCAGCTTTAAAAGATACAAATTGATTAGTTTGTTTATTATCTAACCAGACGTTTTGCACACATTATTTCTTACAAAGTTTAAGGCAAGGAACTATTTACTATCTCCAGACCGCTGCACTTCGCTACAATCTATCTATAACAGATACTTAAACAACGTCATCGCTTCTGTACATATATTTGAATTTGTAATAAGCTTTGGATAATGAACAACTAAAATTAAATGTATACCTTAAGCACGCCAAATAACCATATATGCCTAACGCCATTGTTTAACGAGTTAAATAAGTGAATAAATATTAGGATTAAATCTGTTGAAACAAACATAATATATATATAGGAATACGATATCCACACTTCACGTTTTGAACTTTCGTGTTTTAGTATGATATGTTTCTTCGAGTATCAGTTGCGTAAAGTTACACAGCTATTTCCTGTATTTAATCTATATATCTATATAAATATAATAGTACTGTCTATTGTATGTATCTATATAAATATAATATAATAGTACTGTCTGTTGTATGTATCTATATAAATATAATAGTACTGTCTGTTGTATGAATCTATATAAATATAATAGTACTGTCTGTTGTATGTGTCTATATAAATATAATAGTACTGTATGTTGTATGTATCTATATAAATATAATAGTACTGTCTGTTGTATGTATCTATATAAATATAATAGAACTGTCTGTTGTATGTATCTGTATAAATATAATAGTACTGTCTGTTGTATGTATCTATATAAATATAATAGTACTGTCGGTTGTATGTATCTGTATAAATATAATAGTACTGTCTGTTGTATGTATCTATATAAATATAATAGTACTGTCTGTTGTATGTATCTATATAAATATAATAGTACTGTCTGTTGTATGTATCTATATAAATATAATAGTACTGTCTATCTATATAAATATAACAATACTGTCTGTTGTATGTATCTATATAAATATAATAGTACTGTCTCTTGTATGTATCTATATAAATATAACAATACTGTCTGTTGTATGTATCTATATAAATATAATAGCATTGTCTATTGTATATTATCTGTATAAATATAATAGTACTGTCTGTTGTATGTATCTATATAAATATAATAGTACTGTCCGTTGTATGTATCTATATAAATATAATAGTACTGTCTGTTGTATGTATCTATATAAATATAATAGTACTGTCTGTTGTATGTATCTATATAAATATAATAGTACTGTCTGTTGTATGTATCTATATAAATATAATACTACTGTCCGTTGTATGTATCTATATAAATATAATAGTACTGTCTGTTGTATGTATCTGTATAAATATAATAGTACTGTGTGTTATATGTATCTGTATGAATATAATAGTACTGTCCGTTGTATGTATCTATATAAATATAATACTACTGTCTGTTGTATGTATCTGTATAAATATAATAGTAGTGCCTGTTGTATGTATCTGTATAAATATAATAG
>NW_013667716.1:138178-141199 GCF_000517525.1 Limulus polyphemus
AATTAACAATATTAACTGAACATATGTTTAATAGTAACAATTAACAATATTAACTGAACATATGTTTAATAGAACAATTAACAATATTAACTGAACATATGCGTAATACAACAATTAACAATATTAACTGAACATACGTGTAATACAACAATTAACAATATTAACTGAACATACGTGTAATAGAACAATTAACAATATTAACTGAACATACGTGTAATAGAACAATTAACAATATTAACTGAACATACGTGTAATAGAACAATTAACAATATTAACTGAACATACGTGTAATAGAACAATTAACAATATTAACTGAACATACGTGTAATACAACAATTAACAATATTAACTGAACATACGTGTAATACAACAATTAACAATATTAGCTGAACATACGTGTAATACAACAATTAACAATATTAACTGCACATACGTGTAATACAACAATTAACAATATTAGCTGAACATACGTGTAATACAACAATTAACAATATTAGCTGAACATACGTGTAATACAACAATTGACAATATTAGCTGAACATACGTGTAATACAACAATTAACAATATTAACTGAACATACGTGTAATACAACAATTAACAATATTAACTGAACATACGTGTAATACAACAATTAACAATATTAACTGAACATACTTGTAATACAACAATGCGAAGCTGCATATAAATATGACAACAATATTCTTCCTTAATTTTGAGGAGCGAGCATGGCTTATCGGTTAGTATGTCAAACTTCGAATCGAAGGGTCCAGGGTTCGAGATGTGGTGCCACTGAGCGATGTTTTCCACATTTCCAAATGTGAGTGCTTTATATCAGTAAGGATATTTTGCTTTTTTCGGTTTATAGAGCTGAATAAAGTTTTTCTGGCGGCGGGTGCTGCTGGTTGTTTGCCTTCTCTTTCGCCAGTTGCTCAAAATTAGGACACCTATACCTGAATACTAGAGGTCTCTGAATTGACTGTTTAGCTGAAGTGTGCATAAATGTGATGCTCAAGTGTTAAAAAACGCCAGTTATATTCTTTAATTTCAAACATAAAGTTCTTATAATAACACACTTCACACACACACACACACACACATACACACACATATATATATATATATATATATATATATAAGAAAATACTTGACTAACGAATGTGTCACCTTTAGATCGCGGTGTACGATGTGCAGGTTGTGACAGTACTCGACAGCTGATAAGATTTGGCTGAATATTTTTCGAGCCATTGATTCCGACATCTTTCCATGTTCAGCTATATAATCTTGAGGGAAAGAGGAGTAAGAGATACATTAGATATTCAATACGTCTGAGTAAGATTTTATTTGTACATATAAATATAAACATAAAAGGTTCTTACTCTATGTTTGTTGTAGCTACCTGCGCATGTGCAAAACTAAATGAACGTTAGCATAGTCTTACAGCTTACAAATAGGCAGATAAAGTTTTCGAAAGCAGGGCTCTATATTTTTCCAAATTTAACTACTATTTAATTCAAACTATCGTAGTTACTGGTCAAAGAATGTCTTTACACTTCACATACTTATATATATACCCAATAAATATGTAATAAACATATAACTGTACATCATTTGTTTGTTTGTTGTTAAGCCCAAAGCTACATAATGGGTTGTCTATGCTTTGCCCACTACGGAGAACGAAACCCGATTTCGGATGTTAGCTCATATACTTGCCGCTGAGTTACCCGGCGAGGGCAGCTATACACGACAGTGAGAGATATGACACAACATACACACGTATTACGAATAAATTTCAATGTTATGACTATCCAAGATTATTTTGATATTTATACTGAAATCAGAATTGTTTAAAATATGGAATATATAAACAGGAATTAAATATGCTTACATATGCGGATTAAGTCTGTGATAATATTTAGAGGTTGTTTTCAATTCTAATTTAATAACTTATTTCGTCATCAGTCTGAACAGTACTGGCCAGTTTCTCTTGACATAAGATTACTATTTTTATCTCCATATTTATGATATAATTTTTTAAATTCGGTTAAACTGCCATGAAGTGGGGTTTAAAACATTTAAGAAAAGTATTACAGAGGACTACATTATTTCTTCCAAAACAAGTCGCATTTTCAAGAAACGATGGGTTTATGCTGTTGATAATGAATTGCTAATACCCTGTGAGAGACTTCCAAAAGTAGGCTTTAAAAGGTTTTAGGCTGTCTTACATCACCATAAAAATGTCTTCCTGTTTATTTGCATTTAAACTGCCACGCGAGATATCTTTCATGATAAAATAACGGAAACTAGGTACTTGATTTGTAAAAAATGCAACGATACAAAATGAAATCATAAGACCAACTAACTGTTTAGGTAACTTTTCCTTTGATCTGGTGGCTCATTGGTAAGACTAAGCACTTATAACAGTAAAAAACAAGCATTGCTCTCTTGATCAAATCGAACAACTATTAAATATAGTGCAAAGAGTGCAGAGAATGTTTTTGACAGAAACAACCTTATTACATCACATTCCCTATAGAAATACAATCCAGTTCATCACATTCCCTATAGAAATACAATCCAGTTCACCACATTCCCTATAGAAATACAATCCAGTTCACCACATTCCCTATAGAAATACAATCCAGTTCACCACATTCCCTATAGAAATACAATCCAGTTCACCACATTCCCTATAGAAATACAATCGAGTTCATCACATTCCTTATAGAAATACAATCGAGTTCATCACATTCCCTCTAGAAATACAATCCAGTTCATCACAATTCCCTATAGAAATACAATCCAGTTCATCACATTACCTATAGAAATACAATCCAGTTCACCACATTACCTATAGAAATACAATCCAGTTCATCACATTCCCTATAGAAATACAATCGAGTTCATCACATTACCTATAGAAATACAATCCAGTTCACCACATTACCTATAGAAATACAATCGACTTCATTACATTCCCTATAGAAATACAATCGAGTTCATCACATTACCGATAGAAATAC
>NW_013667716.1:141778-148835 GCF_000517525.1 Limulus polyphemus
AATAACGCTTCTCTGTACTTCAAGAGTATGTTTACCGCAAGATAATTTCTATTACGTTATGCATGATTACCCTGACTTTTTAATAGCGTATAATAACGCTTCTCTGTACTTCAAGAGTATGTTTACCGCAAGATAATTTCTATTACGTTATGCATGATTACCCTGACTTTTTAATAGCGTATAATAACGCTTCTCTGTACTTCAAGAGTATGTTTACCGCAAGATAATTTCTATTACGTTATGCATGATTACCCTGACTTTTTAATAGCGTATAATGACGCTTCTCTGTACATCAAGAGTATGTTTACCGCAAGATTATTTCTATTACGTTATGCATGATTAATCTGACTTTTACCAATTCTACATTTATTTATTTCCTCACATTTAAAAAAATTTCGAACGATTGAAAACCTTGATTGTTAATGACTGAGAATGAATGAAAATATCAGAACATATTCTTAGTCCTTTCTATAGAGTGTTTACAATATTTTTTATTTATTTTATTACATTCGTATCAAAGGTTCTTCGGGAGGATTTCTGGGAAGATTTAAAGCGACTACTATAGATTATGAACCCCGACCTTTAGGCCTCCAGTGCCCAGTATAGGTGTCATAAGATAAAAGTATATGATAGATATAGCTTTAAAGACCGGGCCTGGCTCATATGAGCATTTACGTCAATGCCTAAAAACTACTTATATGTTGCTATAGCAACGAACTTCTAAAGCACAGTATAATTAATCACGTACTCTAGCTTCCTAGCGTACTAAAGTTGTAGACGCAAGTCTTGCTACAATGATGACTCACGTCTTAAACGTAGTAGTGTACGGACTAAACCGACAGAAGTGATATCACAACTGCACGTTATTGTGAAACATAATCCCATATTAAAGTCCGTTGACTTGTCTGTGAGATACAAAATGAGAAAGTTAATAATATATTTACCAAAGATATAGTGATAGAAACAAGAGAGCGGATAGGAAGCCGTGCGTCTGTTTATCTACCTATGCAATAAAGAATAGATAAAGGGTACCAACACAAACTATTAGAATATTCTACAAATAGACAGCTCGAGCTAACAAACGTTGTTGGATTGCTATATGGAAGTGTTTCGATCCACAAATTACTCAACCACATCTGAAAACCGATCCCTCAAACTTAAAAGGATAAAGGCGAAAACAATGAAGAAATATTAAAACGTTGCGAGAATTTTCAGCTTACATTAGTAAAATGAGTTGACGTTTTAGATTCGACAGATAATTGGGATACTTTAAGATATCTAGTTTTAGAAAGGGCAAACGTTAAATAAAAAAAATGAAATTTATGGTTTTCGTAATAATGTCTTAATCATGGTATTGTCAAATTCTAAATATAGATCTTTTGACAGCAGCAACGTAACTATTAAATATAGTTTTAATCGATCAGAATATTTTAAAATGAACAAATCATTTGATATCAGTATGATGAAAACACGTATTTATAATGTTTGGCACCAGCAATACCTTACTTTAAAATTAATTCCATCAATGACACCTGTATAATGGTTGGATTGTACCTGATGATGACAAAACCTTGTCGAAATGTTGTACATTTGCTGTTATGTTAAAGTTATATTAAAGTTTTTCTTCATTACCCATTCAAGCCGTCTCCAACCATTATTAGTCTCAAAGTGGGTTCCTCGTCATCGAAAATGACACCTGTATATTTATATATATATTTTTTTTGTATAAAGAATTTCGTTTCAACATATTAAAAACTGAAATATTTGTGCTTGAATTTCATTTCAATTTTACATCTGTTTATAAGTAACAACTGCCATTTTGTAGTTTTCTCATAAGAACAAACAAAGAATTATTTGAAATGGGCAGAGAAAGACAAAGTATATACAATCGAAAACAAACCAAAAACCTATAAAATACACATACGTATTTACCAACACAGTAAATAAAAATTATGAAAGATCTCTGTATAACAAACACACACAAATAAGCTTACCATAATCTTAATAATGATTGGTTTGTTTGTTTCAAGTTCAAACCCTTACCGTTTAGCTACTTTGCTAGAAATATTTAAAATATGGCAAGTGTGCAGAGCTTTTTATTTTATTAAAAAATAAACTTACCAGGGTGTTTATCAGATATATGTCTAAAATGTAACTTTTCAAAATAATAAATTACCGAAAGAAAAGAAATATTGTAGATTTTCCATGTAATTGTTTAAAATTGGAGTAAATTTTGTTTTAATATTTCAGTGGTAAATCGAATTTCTATTAGCATTCGCGCAGGATAAATTCTGTTTAATTTCACTATAAATAAATTAACAGAAAACAGAGAATCGGAAATGCTTTGGAAGCGTTTAATGTACCAACGTAACGTGGTACAAGAAATCGTTCTACTTAAAATAGCCTAGTCTTCAAACGTGGCGCCATCTGTTGTTCAATATATAATTAAAACACATAAGCCATACATTTATCTACTAACTTGTGATTTATAGAACATATGTTTCGTTATGCACTTATTCAGTGTATTTTATAATTGCAAACTAAGTTGTGAAAAATCGGTCTGTCAGTCATCAAATGCACGAAAGACGTTCTACGATCTGGATGTGAATGGTTTCATCCATGTATTCATTTAACAGAAAATCAAACTTGATAGATTTTTTCACGCGAGCATATGGAAATACTAATAACTGGCAACGATTATAGTCATGCTCTCTTTAAAGCGACAACTGCACAATAACGGGTAGATACAAACATATATCACAATTAGTCAACATGCCACGTTTAGTGTAATTAATCTTTGTTATTCTTTATATCTTGTACTCTTTCGGCGACCATAAACCAAATCAATTCACGGAGTTTTTATTTTGTGTGTATATTCAAAAGACTTTGAGCTACCGGTTCTAACTAAACATATTTTACAGACACTGTGTTTTTAGTAAAAGTTGTTTTCTTTATTATAAACATTTTATTATCGGAAATGTTTTTCAAAGTGAGTACTTCTTTCAAAACAGTTTCAGAAATCAAAACCAACAAAAATGAATGGTTAATTCTATCAAAAGAAAGCTATTTGAAGTTTATGTTTACGTGAATAAAGCTTGAAATATTACACCAGCATATTTATATCCAATGATAATTGAGACCACACTAATCGTTTCTTAATGATAAACATTATTTAGAATTTCGTAAAAATATCTTTTGCAATTAATCACCATAAATATATATTATTTTCGGATAAATTGAAGCTTACATTAACTCAGAAAACAAAATTTTGTGCAGTATATATATAACTCGGAATGTAATTCTGATAGAAAACCAATATTGAATAAAAACAAACAAATACTCTCATACAAGTTTTAAAGACGACCTATTTTTTCATGTTAACCTGTTGTGACTGTGAACAAAGTTAAACCATTTGTTTGGCCTCCTATGTTTTGTGCTTTTGGCAAATGCTAGTTTGAAATTCTTCGAACAAATACTAAACAGGAATAGGTGTTATAATATAGTTTAAATATTACTTAAAACACATAGATTCGGCCACAATAGCTCTGGTTTCTACACTATTTACACCATTATAAAATGCTTTGACAATAAACTAGATTTTTTGAATTGACACAGATAAACAAACTCGAAGTTATCATTCCATAAAAATTAAACAACACACTGGTTTCTAAATGGAGCTCTCTCTGGAAATACTGTATTAATTATCTTCAAAGTTTCTCCATGATGAAAAGCGAAGAGGTAGATACCACACAAGCTAGAACTGTGATTGGTTGTTTCATCTGACGTCCTACTGTATTTCCTACTAGACGTCAAAGAAGATCGTGATGACGTCAAACAGGGATAGAAAGAAACCAAGTACCGATTCAGTCGGAACGTTAATCCAGAAAAGAAGGTAAGAACTGACAACGCCTGATAGACACTTCAGTGATTTTAAAGAATAAATACTAGGAAAAAAAAATCCCTCGAGGTATCTATCTTCCCTTTCTGACAATGTTTCAGCCTTTGACATCCAACACACTGTTATTCGGTTTTGTTACCTTATTTTTTTTTCATGGCTTCAATTTTCATCCCTAATTCCATTCCATGTCAGTCTTCAATGGGATGACAAGGTGGAATACTAATTCATAGAAACAGTTATTTTAGGTGAAATAATGTTTAATGCGATAATGTTTCACGTCATTAGTGACGTCAAGACAGAAAGAGACTAATATATTTTAAACTATATGTGATACACTAAAAACTCTGACAATTTCACGAACAACAAAGGGCTAACCAACAAAAATATCAAATTTAACAACATATCTATAATCTAACGAATTTTTTTCTCTCTGAAGATAATTCTAATTACAGGATTAAAATCCTATAATGATACTAGACTGAAGAGATAAAAACTGAGACAGCAAATCATGACAAGCTTTGGTACTTGCGTCCCTAAGGAGGACATAACAGGAGCAGAGTTTATAAGAAAAACCAGTAGACTGGTCGACATGAAAGCACTGGAACCGTTGTATGGAAATTTTCAAACCTGTATACATAAATATCACATAATTTTCAGTTTTCTCTAAAAATTTACCACATGCACATAATTATAGAAATATTATTATAGAAATATATATTTTGTGATGCCGAAATATGGAAGAATGAAGATGTAATAATGCTTTAAGAGAAAGGTGTTTTTACCTCTGAATTAAACATCACACGTTATAACCATGATGAAGATCTCCATTTAAGCGATTTTCTAATTTGAGACAAGGGGTGAAAGTCATTACGTTAAAATTAAACACATGTGCACGATTTTGTGTTATTGTTACTAAAATTACTTCTGCAAAACATATTTAATGTTACAAATATAATTCTTGATAACGGAAATACTGTCTTGAAAACAAATTCGAAACTACCAAGTAAATAAGTCGATAAAACCATTCTTTTCTAACACGAACTTTCCAAGTAATATAAAAATATTAGCTTCTTACTTAAAAAAAGAATATTAAGAGCAGCATAATAGCTTACCAATATAAAACAAGGGCTAATTCGGACAGCGTGTTCTGTTTCAAACAGCAGAGGAACACAATAAAATAATGCCTTTTAAAGCATCATAGCTGTCGGCCATTTTTGACTGAATATATATATTATTTGACTTGCAGCGTGAAATCCATAAAGACCGCAAGGTGGCTGCTAGTTGTCAACTGACGAACCGACTCAATAGCGATTTACAAACACACAAATAGAATAGAACAATCAATTACTTTTTAGCATCACGACAACATTTTGTAGTCAAAATAGTAATTATAATGAAACAATGAGTACAATAAAAACACACCTACTTCTATGCTTACAATCCGACTCTGAGCGTTTTAAAATATGTAACAAAAAAGTCGATTCTGGAACTTCTGCCCCCCAGTAGCAAAAGCAGTAGGTCCGAAGGCTTATAACGCTAAAAACTGAGTTTTGATACCCGTGATGGACACAGACAGCCCATTGTGTAACTTTGTGCTTAACAACAAATAAAACATTTGATGCTGCTTGTGCTACTTATTTAAGGTTGTGAAAATATTTAACCTTTATATATGGTAGAGTTACAATATCCGTGATTGTTTGACCACTGGCTAAACCAGGTCAACTAATATTTAAGTTGTGAAAATATTTAACCTTTATATATGGTAGAGTTACAATATCCGTGATTGTTTGACCACTGGCTAAACCAGGTCAACTAATATTTAAGTTGTGAAAATATTTAACCTTTATATATGGTAGAGTTACAATATCCGTGATTGTTTGACCACTGGCTAAACCAGGTCATCTAATATTTAAAATTTCAAGACTTACAACATGATATGATCACGTGTTCCAACGACGTGAAGTATTGAGACACTTTAACATTTCAAGACTTACAACATGATATGATCACATGTTCCAACGACGTGAAGTATTGAGACACTTTAACATTTCAAGACTTACAACATGATATGATCACATGTTCCAACGACGTGAAGTATTGAGACACTTTAACATTTCAAGACTTACAACATGATATGATCATGTGTTCCAACGACGTGAATATTTAAAATTTGTAATTAATCCATAGCTAACAAACTTTCTTCAAGACTAGAGAGTTAATATGCTCACGTGACACGTTAAGTACACGTGTTGTACTTTTAATCAATGTGCATATTAATTATCATCACATTCAATTATTGTTTTAATTGCTAGAAAAGTTGCTAATTTTAACTACCACATATTAAACCAGTGCAAAGAAAACGCATTTTCAATAGGACTAGTAAAAGCCTTTTTCTTTCTGTTATCATTTCAGTATATTTGTGGAAGATTTTAATATTGTATTTCGTTTTTAAACGTACGACATGATATGATCACGTGCTTCAACGACATGAAGTTTTGAGGAAAAGATCGAGACACACATTAGTTTCAAGACACTTTAACTTGCCATTGAAATATTTAAAACTTGACCTTGGAACTGCTCCACCACGTGCAACCCATCATAAAAATAGATTTGGCATTGATTTATTATCGCCAGGCGTTGAGCAGTATGACGTCATTAGCACTGGCCATGCTCTTTGGATGAGAGTTATGGCCGATGTTATCTAATCTTTTCTCATTGGTTTTACCCTATGTTTCAGGTCACACTTTGACTAGGTTTCTCTAGTATATTTAATGAACAGAAACACTAAGTACGATTAAAGCTACGTTTCTGTCAAAGACTTGATAAAACCTCATTGAATAATTGGTTTCGGGACACTCATCATAACCCTTTGGTTGAAAAGAAACAATAAGTACAATATACTACATTGTATATTGATGGCACTCACCATAACCTTTGGTTGAAAAGAAACAATAAGTACAATATACTACATTGTGTATTGATGGCACTCACCATAACCTTTGGTTGAAAAGAAACAATAAGTACAATATACTACATTGTATATTGATGGCACTCACCATAACCTTTGGTTGAAAAGAAACAATAAGTACAATATACTACATTGTATATTGATGGCACTCACCATAACCTTTGGTTGAAAAGAAACAATAAGTACAATAT
>NW_013667716.1:149728-156886 GCF_000517525.1 Limulus polyphemus
TATTGATGGCACTCACCATAACCTTTGGTTGAAAAGAAACAATAAGTACAATATACTACATTGTATATTGATGGCACTCACCATAACCTTTGGTTGAAAAGAAACAATAAGTACAATATACTACATTGTATATTGATGGCACTCACCATAACCTTTGGTTGAAAAGAAACAATAAGTACAATATAATACATTGTATATTGATGGCACTCACCATAACCTTTGGTTGAAAAGAAACAATAAGTACAATATACTACATTGTATATTAATGGTAAAAATATGCTCTAACATTTTCATTACGTTTGAATTTTTGAACCTGGTTTGAGATTTTTAGTTCTATTAAAGTAGCACAAAGCGTTGCTTAATTTGAAGTAATGTCAAAGTGAAATTATCCGTAGTGTTAAACTTTTTTAGTTTAAATGTAAAAGGTCGTTTTTGTTTAAGTAAATTGTTTTTGTTTACATTAGTTTCCGTTTCGTGTTTGTTGTTAGCATCAAATGTGTTAACATTTTTAAATGATTTACGATTTGGTTTATAAAAACTACTTTCAGAAAGGCTTCGCTACATCAACAGCAACCTGAATTTTGTGCAAACTTTCAACAGTCTGTCTAAATAGTTTACTAAAATGTCAAAATTTTGTAGGCTCAGAGTAGGATAACCTATTAAACTCGACACTTAATTACTCCGAAGAGCGTAGTGTAAAGACGGGTGCCACGAGACACAATAAGTAAAATAAGGAAGAAAAATGTAATACGCGGGCTATAATCATCATCGACTATAGATGAAAAACTCGTTTCTCTGTGAAAAAAAAACGATTATTATTTGCAGTAGAATGTCAGCACAAACACAGAAAAAGAAACAGATCAATATGTAAAACTTCTAGCAAAGGCTGGATAGAGGTAGCCATTTTTATTTTGACAATAAAATGTTTTTAAGATAATCGACCAATCACTAATTTTATATATTTTAAAATAACCGACCAGTCACTAATTTTGTTATTAATTCAAACTCATTTGCAAATGTAGCTTAGGATCACAATAATTTTCTAGAACAGATATTTATATGTACTTAATAATTACAATATTCAATTATTTCATTCCTCATCATCTATGTAAATAAGGTTACAAATCTATTAACTGTTTGTTTGAATTTCGCGCAAAGCTATACGATGGATGTCTGTACTAGCCATCCCTAATTTAGTAGTGATAGAGTAGAGGGAAAGCTAAAAGTCAACACCACCCACCGCAAAATCCTAGGCTACTCTTTTACCAGTGAATAGTGGGATTGACCGTGACAATATAACGCCCCCACGGTTGAAAGGGCGAGCGGGTTCGGTGACGGGAAATCAAATCCGTGACCCTCAGATTGCGAGTCAAGTGCCCTAACCATCAGGCCATGCTAGGCCTAAATGTAATAATAATAAAACATTAAGCTCTGTTAAAAGTTAATTGTGGCACAGCGTAAGTTAAAAAGTCGGTTTCACTTACTCTCTTGCAAACGTGTTTTGTTTGTTTCAGCACGAGGGATGTATTATAATTCGGTGTAAATAATTACACATAGTGAAGAATGTAGCAAAATGTTAAGCTTCTAAAATAAATTCTGAGAACTTTCGAGTGAAACAAAAGACAAATGTATAGCAATAAATCAAACATATCCAGTCCCGACCAGGGCATATCAGACCGGGAGGGATACGACGGACAAAGAAGTAGTTGAAATGCTATTTATATTATCCCAGTACCGACCAGGGCATATCAGGCCGGTTGGGATACGACAGACAAAGTAGTAGTTGAAATGCTATTTATATTATCGCAGTACCGACCAGGGCATATCAGACCGGCTGGGATACGACAGACAAAGAAGTAGTTGAAATGCTATTTATATTATCGCAGTACCTACCAGGGCTTATCAGGCCGGTTGGGATACGACGGACAAAGTAATAGTTCAAATGCTATTTATATTATCCCAGTGTGCCGACCAGGGCTTATCAGGCCGGTTGGGATACGACGGACAAAGTAGTAGTTGAAATGCTATTTATATTATCACAGTACCGACCAGGGCTTATCAGGCCGGTTGGGATACGACGGACAAAGTAGTAGTTGAAATGCTATTTATATTATCCCAGTACCGACCAGGGCATATCAGGCCGGTTGGGATACGACAGACAAAGTAGTAGTTGAAATGCTATTTATATTATCGCAGTACCGACCAGGGCTTATCAGGCCGGTTAGGATACGACGGACAAAGTAATAGTTCAAATGCTATTTATATTATCGCAGTACCTACCAGGGCTTATCAGGCCGGTTGAGATACGACGGACAAAGTAGTTGTTCAAATGCTATTTATATTATCACAACTGTTATTACACGAACTAGTTGAAGTAGTGGAACTGTATAATAAAATGATAGTGTTTATTTACTGTAAAACCAATAAATTACGGTATAGCAAATCGCTTATGGGATATAAAGATACTCTCAACTTAGCAACGTAGATGTTCACGAACCCCCTGACGACTAAAATATACAAGATATAGTTATTTACCAAATCGCAACACACGTTAGCAGAATTGAGTGAACACACAAATGGGGTAGTAAGGAACGCACTTAAAAGTTTGCAGATTTTACCACGTGAAGGCACCACTTACGTTGTGTGACATCACCCCCGATTTCATTTCCCGTGCATGTAAGCTTCCTTAGCTGTCAGATGTGTTAATTTTCCAGCCGAGACGAAGATCGCGTGGCACTTAGCGAAGTTTTTCTACTGCTCTTGTTTGGTGTCATCCAGAAACTTCGAGAAGTAGGATCTGTGACCGATGTCCACCTACAAAACCCAGCAAGTGTTATGGAACATCAAACAAGCCAACCTCCGAGGAGAATAGAGCACCCATCAATATTCCAGGTCTATTGTCCCCCCCAGAACACTGTCTCCCCCCCAGAACACTGTGTGGACGAAGACGACAAGATGTTTCCATAGAAGGCTGGACTGCAGCAAGAACTGCTTACCCAAAGAAATTTACCTTGAAACTAATTTCAAATGTTGAAATTTTATGTCCATTTTTATTGCAAGTGAATATCCATAACTAGGTAATAACATACGGTGAAATCAGTTCATATATATTTGTTGAAAGGCTCCTTCATGGCGTAAAGGTGGCTGTGAGGGTTGAATTTATCAGGAGCGTGTCGTCATCGGGCCAAAAGTCTCAAAGAGTACACGAGTCATGGTTTACAAACTTTTAAGGTTATCAATACATCAGTTAATACGGAAGGATGTTTCAGCAGGAGAGCGTGTTCATGCAAGATGGCGTACCACCACATCTTGTGAAGAATCAGTTACGAACTACCTTCAGGATTCTTGCAAATGATTCCAATACCGTTACCACATCTTAAGCCTGTGGATTTCTGATCATGTGAACATCTGAAAGCATTGGTGTACCATGAGTGTTCACAGGCGACCGCTGAGCTTAAGAACAGCAGTCAGTGCTTCGTTGTTACCATAGGGATCAGTTGCACGCAACATGTGGTACCTAGTCTAGAAGAAACACCCATTCAGTCTTCATTGTTACCATAGGAATCAGTTGCACGCACCATGTGGTACCTAGTCTGAAGAAACACCCATTCAGTCTTCATTGTTACCATAGGAATCAGTTGCACGCCCCATGTGGTACCTAGTCTGGAATCTGTTATTGAACAAATATCATTTCCTGTATGTAACGAGTTAAACCAGTTCAACAAAACCTTAAAGTTTCAATAATTGGTGTTTATAAAGTCGGTTTGTTTCAATAAATTGGTGTTGATAACTCCACTTTTTCCTGTTTTCTTTTACAGTTACAGAAATACTTCAGAAAAATATAGGCATTTTAAAAACTGACATGGTCAGCTTGGCGCGAAGTCATATAGGTGCTCCCAGGTGGTAAAACCTGGAAACTCCGGAAATGCGTTCCCCATGACCTCCTGTGTAGTTAATTCCGCTTACAGATTGGGAGAAGTAACGTCTCTACACTCGAAATACTTTCCAATTGACGTCATCACTACCATCAATCAATAAAGACCAGTTCTAAGGTTTAAGATGATGATCCTAGAGCTCGCTGGAACAGGGCAGTCATGTATGACTTAATAATCAACAAATACTTGACTCATGGATAGGAATGTCGTAAAACTGTTAAAGTGCACTAAAGATGACCTCCAACAACAACAACAACAAAAAATAATAATAATAACGAATACTTAAGATCTTGCTGCTTTAAGGTTTAAAACGAATCTTGAGCGAAACAAAGAAAAGGGGCGTCATTTCGGTGTTTGTGTTCATTTGTATTCTAGTGTCGTGACAAACAAATAATAATTTAAATTATGAACGACACAGAAATTTAGTTTTCTATCTTGCGTAAAATAAAGTACTTTTACAGAGTTAACACTTATTCGACTGAGGGTATCGTGAATTTAAAAAGATAGAGTATTCTAATTTTATTAAAGTTATTTATGTATATTTTTCTTTTGATTTAATTAACTAGAATAAGAAATTAGAAAGTTTGTTATTTGAAGCAATTTGTCAATTATTAACTTATGAGAGATCTTAAGAGTTTTTAAAGCCAATCCAGCATTGAAAGAAGAATATTTCACAGTTTCAAGTATGATACCAAAACATGCTGCTATTAGATGTATACTAGTACTGTTCACGACATAAAGGACATTAAATGTAAACTAATACCGTTGTTAACATAAGCAGCTACTAAATATACGATATCACAGATGATGTAGTGACTATTAAGTACAAACTAGTACCGTTGATGTTGTAGTAGGAACTAAACATTGATGATGTTGTAGTAGGTACTAAACACTGATGATGTTGTAGTAGGTACTAAACACTGATGATGTTGTAGTAGGAACTGAACACTGATGTTGTAGTATGAACTAAACACTGATGTTGTAGTATGAACTAAACACTGATGTTGTATTAGGTTCAAAACTCTGATGTTGTAGTAGGTACTAAACACCGATGTTATAGTAGGAACTAAACACTGATGTTATAGTAGGTACTAAACATTGATGTTGTAGTAGGTACTAAACATTGATGTTGTAGTAGGAACTAAACACTGATGTTGTAGTAGGTACTAAACATTGATGTTGTAGTAGGTGCTAAACAATGATGTTGTAGTAGGTGCTAAACAATGATGTTGTAGTAGGTACTAAACACTGATGTTGTAGTAGGCCACAACATCAGTGTTTAGTACCTACTACAACATCAGTGTTTAGTACCTACTACAACATCAGTGTTTAGTACCTACTACAACATCAACGGTACTAGTTTATGTTTAGCACCTACTACAACATCAGTGTTTAGTACCTACCACAACTTCAGTGTTTAGAACCCACTACAACATCAATGTTTAGTACCTACTACAACATCAGTGTTTAGTACATACCACAACATCAGTGTTTAGTACCTACTACAACATCAGTGTTTAGTACCTACCACAACTTCAGTGTTTAGAACCCACTACAACATCAATGTTTAGTACCTACTACAACATCAGTGTTTAGTACATACCACAACATCAGTGTTTAGTACATACCACAACATCAGTGTTTAGTACCTACTACAACATCAGTGTTTAGTACCTACTACAACATCAATGTTTAGTACCTACTACAACATCAACGGTACTAGTTTGTGTTTAGTACCTACTACAACATCAGTGTTTAGTACCTACGACAACATCAGTGTTTAGTACCTACCACAACATCAGTGTTTAGTACCTACCACAACATCAGTGTTTAGTACATACTACAACATCAACGGTACTAGATTGTGTTTAGAACCTACTATAACATCAATGTTTAGTTTAGGTACTAAACACTGATGTTGTAGTAGGTACTAAACACTGATGTTGTAGTAGGTACCAAACACAAAGTAGTACCGTTTATGTTGTAGTAGGTACTAAACACAAAGTAGTACCGTTGATGTTGTAGTAGGTACTAAACACAAAGTAATACCGCTGACGTGCAATGTTTGTTGTTGTTGTTAAGTACAAAGCTACACATAAGTACTATGAATTCTGTGCCGAGAGCGGGTATCAAAACCCGACTTTCGGCGATATAAGCCCTCAGCCTCACTTCTATACTGTACAAAGGAAATGGTTTTAGCTAATATGCCCAAGATTTGTTTACTAACCTGAGTTGGAAGTGATTCATTTTGCTAAACTGTTTGTTTATTCTTATGGAGCCCTTACCTTACTAAATTTGCTGTTTAAACGACTAAGTTCACATGCAGAAGCCTTTACGTAAACATAATCTCGGGTCATGAATTATGTGAACAAGCCTAATATTCAAATGAAATCATGGGTACCAAAACCTTCATTTATACAAATTCAACACATACACGCAAAAATTTACAAGCTTAATAAGACCGAATCCCAAAGACAAAAAAAAAAAAAATTATTAGTTTATTTACGGAATATGTAAAGTTACTGGTGTTTGTGAAAACCGGGTCGACCTTATATAATTTTACAAAATGTTATACGATTCTTATGGGGGTTTATAAAATTTTTAAGCCTCTCACATCAACATATATAATCATATAAAATGTGTGTACATATATAAATTACAGATAACAGTATATTTACATGAATATATACATAATATGTTTATTTAATCAGCTTCGGCGATATCATTGTTCAATATGTTAAGCCACATTAGCCAACAGTCGCAAGTTCTGTCTGTATTTGGGCTGATGCAATAACTGCTTGCGTTACTGGGCACGGAAAGAACTACATTAGGTCACAGGGTAGTTAGTATCCGTTACGCAATGTTTAATTAGATGTATGGATTATCAAGGTTGTTGATTGGGTTTTTTGTAGATGGTACTACATAGTAGATCGGCTTTATATATAGTCATAATTTGTATTATATGTAACACTAGTTGAACGTTGTCGAAGTTCAACAACTGGCTTAAAACGGCATAAACAATACCACAGAAACTGGCTTAAAACGGCATAAACACAACTCCAGAAACTGGCTTAAAACGGCATAAACAATACCACAGAAACTGGCTTAAAACGGCATAAACACAACTCCAGAAACTGGCTTAAAACGGCATAAACAATACCACAGAAACTGGCTTAAAACGGCATAAACACAACTCCAGAAACTGGCTTAAAACGGCATAAAC
>NW_013667716.1:157838-178131 GCF_000517525.1 Limulus polyphemus
ATCCGTTTTCCCAAGTTTCATTATTGTAAAATACGGTACATTATGTCCAACCCCAACAGACAGACATCTGTTTTCCCAAGTTTTGTTTTTGTACAATACGGTATATTATGTCCAACCCCAACAGACAGACATCCGTTTTCCCAAGTTTTGTTTTTGTAAAACACGGTATATTATGTCCAACCCCAACAGACAGACATCCGTTTTCCAAGTTTTGTTTTTGTAAAATACGGTATATTATCAGCACAATGCACAGTGCGTTAAAGTATGGTTCAGAAAGGTGTGGGTTTGAGTACCTGTTTCTATTCTTTGGTATGCCTACTAATTTTCTCCTCAATAAATATTAATGAATCAGAATACCTCAAAGTCTTTTGGTACTGTTACTACAGTATCTACTTTATATTATTATACCTTAGGTATTTTTGTATGTTTTACAGTAGGTATGGCTTTGTATTTTTGTATGTTCTTCAGTCAGTATGGCTCTGTATTTTTGTATGCTCTACAGTCAGTATGGCTCTGCATCTTCTACAGTCGGCATGGTTCTGTATGTTCTACAGTCGGTATGGTTCTGTATGTTCTACAGTCGGTATGGTTCTGTATGTTCTACAGTCGGTATAGTTCTGTATGTTCTACAGTCGGTATAATTCTATATGTTATACAGTCGGTATGGTTCTGTATGTTCTACAGTCGGTATAGTTCTGTATGTTCTACAGTCGGTATGGTTCTGTATGTTCTACAGTCGGTATAGTTCTGTATGTTCTACAGTCGGTATGGTTATGTATGTTCTACAGTCGGTTTGGTTCTGTATGCTCTACAGTCGGTATGGTTATGTATGTTCTACAGTCGGTATGGTTCTGTATGCCCTACAGTCGGTATGGTTCTGTATGTTATACAGTCGGCATGGTTCTATATGTTCTTCAGTCGGTATGGTTCTGTATGTTCTACAGTCGGTTTGGTTCTGTATGCTCTACGGTCGGTATGGTTCTGTATGTTCTTCAGTCGGTATGGTTCTGTATGCTCTACAGTCGGTATAGTTCTATATGTTCTACAGTCGGTATGGTTCTGTATGTTCTGCAGTCGGTATGGTTCTATATGTTCTACAGTCGGTATGGTTCTGTATGTTCTACAGTCGGTATGGTTCTATATGTTCTACAGTCGGTATGGTTCTGTATGTTCTACAGTCGGTATGGTTCTGTATGTTCTACAGTCGGTATGGTTCTGTATGTTCTACAGTAGGTATGTAAATCACAAACAAACCATTACTCCTTGCAAAATTCAGTTTTATAAATAAATAAATTTCATAAATGACTAAATAAAACACTCAAAAATCAGACCATTTGTCAACAAAGTATAAAAGGAATAGTTTTAAAGGAAAATGTCTGCGGTCATAACACCCAAAAATGTCGGGGGATACTCAGTCTTCCAGACATAACCCCAAATACTCGGATGAATACAATATAAATGTCATGATAGATCAGTTAGGAGTTAGGTGTTGGGTGCTTAAAGCCACAGTGTACTACCACCTATTATTTTTCATCGTCTACGGCCAATTTAAGGTTTAAGATTTTAGAAGTAACATCGTAACAAAAATTCAGTTCTTGATGGAATGTGAGCTATTAAAATGATGATGCAACACACTTCTTGTATAAAATTACCTTGCTCAGTACTTGAAATGTTTAATTTTAAAAACGAATACTCTCAGATAAACTTTAGTCTAATTAATATGGTGAAATGGTCGAGTATTTCGTAGGGAATAATCGACTCAACTTTCAATTTTTGAAAACGTGTAGGATGTCAAAATTACATGAACGGTTTGTGTTACTATTATTATTAAACTATCGACAGTCAGTATTGTTTGTTTGTTTTGAATTTCGCACAAAGCTACACGAGGGCTATCTGCGCTAGCCGTCCCTAATTTAGCAGTGTAAGACTAGAGGGAAGGCAGCTAGTCATCACCACCCACCGCCAACTCTTGGACTACTCTTTTACCTACGAATAGTGGGATTGACCGTCACATTATAACGCCCCCATGACTGAAAGGGCGACATTCAGTAAAGCCAGTAAATAGATAAAGTAGATATGTATATATGAAATACAGTGGATGATCAAGAATTCATATTCATAACGTTTTGCAAATTTTAAATCGAGTTTAATTTATTTAGTTAAAAGTCCATAGAAGTGCAGTTTCCATATGTATAAATAATAGGTAATTATTAAGGAGAGAGCTTCATTGATCAAGGTCTTATAGTTCTCTTATTGGAAATAGCATATGTGCTTATTTGATAAAATAGTATTGTGTTGTGAGTCTTTAAGATAAAATTGAACTCTTGTTCTAAATTATTATTATTTGAAGGGGAAAAAACACGTAAACTTCTATTAAAACTTAGTATTTTTAGTAACTAGAGATAACAGAATAACAAATTTGAACTGCTTGTCTACCTTTCGTGACAACTATGTAAAGGTCAGTGGAGTTGTAAAGTGACATTTTGGTCATTAGTGCGATGGAAAGAACTTTGACATTTCCATGAGTGCACGGCAAGGCGATCTCGAAACCAAAGGGCGATTCTTGATGTTATAGCTCCAATAGTCAAAGTACTCGTTTGACATTAAAAGAACTCAGTAGAACCAAACCCAGAATCGAACAAACATGTAAACTATAAAATAATCAATCCCGTGATACTTTGCTGCTGTCAACACATAACTTAGGGACAAATACAGACTTATTTACCAGGTGCTAATCTTGTGGTTCACATCAACATTTCTATATTCATATGCTACTATTTAAATGCTAAAATAGTTTAATAATCACGAATACAAATGAAAGTACCCAATATAAGTTTGTTAAATAATCACGAATGCAAATGAAAGTACCCAATATAAGTTTGTTAAATAATCACGAATACAAATGAAAGTACCCAATATAAGTTTGTTAAATAATCACGAATACAAATGAAAGTACCCAATATAAGTTTGTTAAATAATCACGAATACAAATGAAAGTACCCAATATAAGTTTGTTAAATAATCACGAATAATAATGAAAGTACCCAATATAAGTTTGTATAATAATCACGAATACAAATGAAAGTACCCAATGTAAGTTTGTATAATAATCACGATTATAAATGAAAGTACCCAATATAAGTTTGTATAATAATCACGATTATAAATGAGAGTACCCAATATAAGTTTGTTAAATAATCACGAATATAAATGAGAGTACCCAATATAAGTTTGTTAAATAATCACGATTATAAATGAAAGTACCCAATATAAGTTTGTTAGATAATCATGAATATAAATGAGAGTACCCAATATAAGTTTGTATAATAATCACGATTATAAATGAAAGTACCCAATGTAAGTTTGTATAATAATCACGAATATAAATGAAAGTACCCAATGTAAGTTTGTTAAATAATCACGAATAATAATGAAAGTACCCAATATAAGTTTGTTAAATAATCACGAATAATAATGAAAGTACCCAATATAAGTTTGTATAATAATCACGAATATAAATGAAAGTACCCAATATAAGTTTGTTAAATAATCACGAATAATAATGAAAGTACCCAATATAAGTTTGTATAATAATCACGAATATAAATTAGAGAATAAAACTAAATCATTCTTATTGTCTTTAGTTTCGAAACAATAAAAAAATCTATAAAGTTCTGTACTGCAACTAATTAGTGACAAAACTGTAATAAGTAAAATTATCCATTTAAAATAAATATTAAACTTTGTGATACCAACTCCTGTTATAACTTTCTTACACTTAACATTAAACCAAGTTCCTCTGTGTTTGTATCTTTGTGTTAGCTACACTTGGAGAAATACAACAAAATTGGTTAGATGCATAAGTTTGAAATAATTTTAAGTATCGCAAAAAGAAGTCTCAAATTTTTTCAGAAGAATGAAATATTCACGTACATACAAAAGAATACTTTTCGAGAACTACTTACCAAATATTTCGCCTTTGCTTGCATATTCAAACACCAAATAGAGCATACTTTTGGTTTCCATAACCTAATAAAAAACAGAGATTCATTTGAACATTCTCAAAACTCATTAAACAAAAAACATTAATTTTGCCTTGGGATAAGATGTTTTTTTTCCACACTTTTTTAGTTCTCAATAATTCTCTGATTGTGGTCCATCTCGTACAAGGTTTATTGTGCACATGAACGGAAGGTAACTACAGTTTTTGATATTATGTAAAATGCACAAAATTTAATAAAAATACCGAGCATGTGGAGAAGTATAAAATTTGGAGTACTATTACACACATGGAAACACACACACACACACACACATTGTATATATATATTACTTTAGCTATAAGCCTAACCTCTCATCCAACATATTCAAAAGCCGTTTTAATTCTGTAAGATGCCCAAAGTTGAGCATTTCAAATTTAGCTTACACTTTACCTTGACACAAACTGGAGGTCAAAGTACCACACATTATCATTGAATGAGATGAAAATCCTTAGTTTTGTGATAACTTTAGTGTATATTTGGGGCTAAGGTAATGTTGATCTAACTTTACACATAAGTATATTATACATAATACGAAATAATTGTTTGTTTGTTTTTAATTTCGCGCAAAGCTACACGAGGGCTATCTGCGCTAGCCGTCCCTAATTTAGCAGTGAAAGACTAAAGGAAAGGCAGCTAGTCATCACCACCCACCGCCAACTCTTGGGCAACTCTTTTACCAACGAATAGTGGGATTGACCGTCACATCATAACGTCGCCACGGCTGAAAGGGCGAGCATATTTGGTGGGACGGGGATTCGAACCCGCGACCCTCAGATTGCGAGTCGAGCGCCCCCTAACCACCTGGCCATGCCGGGCCATACGGAATAATTTATTGTTTCAAAAAACAGTTTATATGTCAACAAAAACTCCGCAAACTGAAACAGAAATGTCATTTTAATCATATCATAACATGTTTACACCTTCAAACGGGAAAGCCCCCTCTCCCCCCAGTGGCACATCAGTATGTCTACGGGCTTACAACGCTAGAAACCGGGTTTCGATACCCGTGATGGGCAGAGCACATAATACCTTTGTGTAGCTTTGTGCTTAACTGCAAATAAACAATCGAACGGGAAAAAAATATTGAAAAGTGTAATAATTATTGGTACAAAATACCAGTGAAGCAACAGATGTTTACACTGAAAATCAGCACCCAAGTAATATAACAATTCATTAAACAGCATACAACACAATGCTTTGGTAATATAGGGGTGTGTTGTTAATTGGTATTTCTTTCTTTCTCGCAATGGTGTGAGCGTGATCTAATAGTTAGCATATCGGATCCACGAATCTCTGGCACGAGACGTGACGTTATCAAATACGCTTTATACTTTGAGCTGTAGGTGCGTTATAAGGGTACCAGTAAATTACATTATTCGGTTAAGAGTTTATTCAAGAGGCGGATGTTGCCAAACGTTTGCTTTCCATATCGTCCCGCCGTTCATAGAGGTCTCCGTAGTGAACTATAAAGGTCTTCATAGTGACCGTTAAAGTCAGTGGAGGCTATACCTGAACTACAGAGGTATCCGTAGTGACCGTTAAACCCATTTTGTACATGACCTACAGTATGTGTAGTTTACATAGTGTGGTTGTAATTGACACTCATTGGTCCCGTGTCTGTGAAAGTCTATAACACAGGCCCGGATATTACGTTCCAAGTAACCTGTTTCATAGTAGCAGGAGATGTGAAAGTCAAACAAGCACCCAAGCCGACCCACCATGTTTTTCTTAGTTCCTTACCGACTGGTACTCCTTGACTACTCCTACGAATTGGGGATGATCCCTCTCGACTGTAACTCATCTCAATGAAGTTAAGGTACTGTTAAGGGTGACCGCAGGGGAAGTACCCCAATAATCTTCAATTCCAAAAGGAGTTTGCTTGTACTTAAGCGCAAAGCTAGATAAGGGGCTATCTGTGCTCTGCCCACGACGAGTATCGAAACCCGATTTCTAGCGTTGTAAGTCCACAGATATGCCGCTGTGCCACTCAAAAGGAGTTCCCTGTAGTAATTTTCGACTAGTGGGTCCTCAGATAACAGTTTTTATTGTTTTGTTTTTATAGAATTTTAAAAGCAGAAACCCCCTCTACACCCTTGTGTATAAAGAATGAAAACATCTTTTACATACAAGTTGTTGACAAGGAATATGATATCAGAGGATGGTTACGTAATGTCTGTCTACTATTGATGTACAATATTTTTCTCCAAATGAAAAGTAAACCCACTGATTTCTTGCTCTATGAACTCCTACAGGGGCGTGCTGCTACAATGTCGAAAGCTCAACAAGTTACAGATAGGGTTACTACTTTCGAAACGTAAACAAATACGCCCCATACCCATCGACAAGAGAATCCCCCACAAGGCAACTATGAAACAACCCCCACCTCAAATGATAAAGATCTTTAAGTCCACATAAAAGTGAACGATGTAGTAATATCTTTTTCTGGCAACCAACAAATCCGTAAAAACACCTGAAACCCTAGTTAAGGATAGTGCAGCATTCCGTGGACACCATACACGGACACCAGTAACAATACACACCAACAGGACGTCCAATACTGGAAACCGGTCAACCCAAGCGATATTTGGATCCCGGATACAAGCAGCTAGGACGTTCCCTCACCATGTACATCGAGAACAAAGCTCGACTGGCTTGTTTGTTTGAAGTTAAGTTCAAAGCTACTCAGCCACCACGGATATCAAAACCCGGTTTCTAGCGTTTTAAGTCCGCAAACATACCGCTGTGCCACCGGGGGCAAAAGCTTGACTGAAAGCCAAAATAACTGTGTAAAATCTTGAGTACTTATGTTAGATTCCTTCTAATAAAGTTCGACAGAAAGTAGAGTTAGCTCAACGAAACGTGAAAACCGAGTTAACACAGTAAAACGTTGTGTGCTTATGTTAGATTCCTTCAAATAAAATTCGACAGAAAGTAGAGTTAGCTCAAAGAAACGTGAAAACCGAGTTAACACAGTAAAACGTTGTGTGCTTATGTTAGTTTCCTTCTAATAAAGTTCGACAGAAAGTAGAGTTAGCTCAACGAAACGTGAAAATCGAGTTAACACAGTAAAACGTTGTGTGCTTATGTTAGTTTCCTTCCAATAAAGTTAAATAGAAAACCGAGTTAACACAGTAAAACGTTGTGTGCTTATGTTAGTTTCCTTCAAATAAAGTTAACTAGAAACCGAGTTAACAGAGTAAAAGGTTGTATACTTGTTTTACTTAATTTCAATAAAAAAGAGGGAATCTTCAACAGCCGCACCACTTGAAATTCTTTTAGGCGGAGTAGAGTAAATTAATCTATGATACCTTTATTTACTATTTATTAGCTATATTTTTGTGCACCAGTAAGACCAAGCGTGGGGCGCTCGTATACCCGATTCAATTTTATTACTAATCAGGATCTCTACCAGCCTACCCTCGAATTGAAGGTTTTTTTTAGCACAATTAAAATAAATTATTCTATGAGACTTTGGGCATGGTCAAATACGACAATCGAAAGGGTTTGATCCTCTAAGTCCAAAACTGTAATTAGATATCAAATCGATCAAGAGATGACGGAACTATGAGCTAAAAGTTTGTACTTGAAAAAACAAAAAACAACTCAAAGCCGTTCTATGAGCCGCTGTGCCACGGCTAAATTTTATACATAGTGCTTTAAGACTGTATTAACGTTTTAAGTTTAATAGTATGGATTTCTCAACAGAATTGTGTTTGTTTTTCATGGGAAATGTTATAGGCCATGGAAATAATTATGAAGAAAAATATTTAAATAAACGAAAATAGTTTAATAATAGCTTAACGATCATAGAGAATAATCACATTTCTTGTATTCCGTTCTTGTTGTAGGCGAAATGATTATTCTAGATGTAACTAAGTGAAATATCAAAAGGTCGTTTTTGAGATATCATTTGTTTTCTGCACGACTTTAACAACAAGTGACGTCAGGCAATATAAATAGAAAAAAAGAAGTAACAGTCGTGCCATATAGATGTAATTATTTTATTTTACCACCTCCTGACCTTGAATGATATTTTTAAAAATATTTTCGGCACCCAATATAAAACAAAAACAGTAAATGTAGGATATGAGTCTCACATCTAATCTATCATCCACTGTTTGCTGCCAGTACTCGTTTATAAAAGGAACACAAGTTTATACCCTACTTTCTATCCTTCATATGCTATGAACTTGTGGTTAGGGCACTCGACCCGCAACTTGCAAGTCACGGGTTCGAATCCTGTCACCAAACATTCTCACCTTTTCAGGTGTTATGATGGGATGCCCAATCCCACTTTTCGTTGGTAAAGAGTAGCTCAAGAGGTGGCGGTGGGTGGTATTGACTAGCAGCTTCCCTCTAGTCTATTACTGCTAAATTAGGGACAGATAGCTACGTTTTTCTTATGGTCTTCGTGCCTGAAGATTGTTGTAATGTATGTGTGTGTGTATATATACATATATATATATATATCGCTCTCTCTCTCTCTAGATATATATATATATGTGTGTATGTGTGTGTATCTGTTTACCTATACATAGATGTAGTTGTACTGAAATATGTAAATAAATATTTGTTTAATTTCGCTAATTCCCTTCTCTGTGTGCTATTATTCTCTCCTATAAAAATGTTCTAAAATCACGTATTGCGTTTTACTTCTTTCATATATAAATATTCTAAAACCACGTATTGTATTTTACTTCTCTCATATAAAAATGTTCTAAAACCACGTATAGTGTTTTACTTCTCTCCAATAAAAATGTTCTAAAACCACGTATTGTGTTTTACTTCTCTCCTATATAAGTGTTCTAAAATCACGTATTGTGTTTTACTTCTTTCATATATAAAAATGTTCTAAAATCACGTATTGTGTTTTACTTCTCTCCTATATAAGTGTTCTAAAACTACGTATTGTGTTTTACTTCTCTCCTATATAAATGTTCTAAAATCACGTATTGTGTTTTACTTCTCTCCTATATAAATGTTCTAAAATCACGTATTGTGTTTTACTTCTTTCATATATAAAAATGTTCTAAAATCACGTATTGTGTTTTACTTCTCTCCTATATAAGTGTTCTAAACTACGTATTGTGTTTTACTTCTCTCCTATAAAAATGTTCTAAAACCACGTATCGTGTTTTACTTCTCTCCTATATGAATGTTCTAAAACCACGTATTGTGTTTTACTTCTCTCCTATAAAAATGTTCTAAAACCACGCATTGTATTTTACTTCTCTCCTATAAAAATGTTCTAACACCACGTATCGTGTTTTACTTCTCTCCTATATAAATGTTTTAAAACCACGTATTATGTTTTACTTTTCTAATTCTTCCGTTTCACAATCAAATCGTTGTTCCTACTCCTGATTCCTGATCTTCTGACTCAAACACACTCACAGAAGTTATGAAAAATTAACAACGTAACAAACAGAATGCACTGAACGATCTACCAACATAACGTCAAGAAGAGTTGGATGACCTAGAAGCTAGTTCAACAAATATTATTCATACATTAGTAAACAGTTTCAAGAAGTTCTAATAGCGTTCTAAAAATATGACTCTTCTGCTGGTAGTCAACCTAAAACTAGGCTGTTAACACAGAATGTTTAATATGCATGTATATAGAATAGCCACAAGGGACATAAAACGTACATCTAAATATATTATAAAATTCATGAAAGTACGTTACGTTTACAAGGTAAATACAATCTATCAGAAGTTTTAGTTAGGGTACTTAAAAGATTTTCACTGAAAATGATTCATCTTCAAACCCAAACCTTTCCAAACATATAATGTAGCAAAACTTTTTATCTTCACCAAATTATGCTGTTGTTTTAGAGCTACACAGGCTGCGCTCTGTTCACCGCGGGGAATCGAACTCTGGATTTTAGCACTGTAAATCCGTAAACTTACTGCTTAAGCAACTGAGCACGTGTAGTAGAATTAACAAAACACTCTAGAGGGAGTTAGCTTCTAGCATATTAAAGTACAAAAACACTTAAGATGTTAATGTAATATAGTGGTCAATGGAGTCCTGTAATTTTGGCAAGATGTTTCGTACCAACGACAGTGTGATCAATGCCATACAAAAAAGTAATACTACAGTCTAAGGTTTCTAGCATTATACACGACCAGTACATGTCTATAACCGTGAATGAAATGTATGTTTTAGAAACTCAGGTTGTCGGTATAATTTTCAATAAAAAAAGCTATTTTTTTATATACACAGGATGCTCAAATGTACTTTAACCTTCAGAAATGGTCGATATTCAATGAGACTTATGTGTGACACACTAACATGTGCAACGCGTGTCTTTAGAGATGATTGCTTTTAGCCTATACATATAGGATAGAGTATTCTGACTATTGTAAAATTGAATATAAGCACAGTCAACGTAAAAAAAACACTGTATCATAAAAGTGGCCTTTGTGTTAATAACTCGGAGCTTTAACAAATATTGAAAAATCGGCCTGTAATTTTGTAAATTATTTATAGTAAACTTGATGTTATGGTAAATACTTGTCAGTGTTGCAGTATAATGTGGTAATAGACGAATATGTTAGGAGTTAAAGGACATTTTTAAATTTAACATAACTATGGATTTACATTTTACTTTTGTTTTTGTAAGTAGGAGAGAAAACGATAAAATGTTGCATTATTTCTACGTTCACAAAGTAGTTTAATAATATATTAGAATGTAAAAAAGTAGAATGAGTAATATAACTTATAGAGCGAACTTATAGCCTAGTATCATGGAAAAAGGAAGAAAACTACGAGAAGAATTGACGTCACTAGAGATGACGCACGTGAATAGTGCTTACAGCCCATTCAGAACAGACTCGTTCCTTTCCCAGAAATAATCGATGAAGCCGGTGATGTCCTTTAAACAATATGTTCCAAGTTTGATCAATATCTTTAGCACTGATCTTATAACTATATTACTATGTTGACTGAGGACATCTAGTAATCCAACTTAATGATCTTATAACTATATTACTATGTTGATTGAGGACATCTAGTAATCTAACTTAATGATCTTATAACTATTTTACTATGTTGATTGAGGACATCTAGTAATCTAACTTAATGATCTTATAACTATATTACTATGGTGATTGAGGACATCTAGTAATCCAACTTAATGATCTTATAACTATATTACTATGTGGATTGAGGACATCTAGTAATCTAACTTAATGATCTTATAACTATATTAGTATGTTGATTGAGGACATCTAGTAATCTAACTTAATGATCTTATAACTATATTACTATGGTGATTGAGGACATCTAATAACCCAACTTAATGATCTTATTTCTATATTACTATGTTGATTGAGGACATCTAGTAATTCAACTTAATGATCTTATAACTATATTACTATGTGGATTGAGGACATCTAGTAATCTAACTTAATGATCTTATAACTATATTACTATGTTTATTGAGGACATCTAGTAATCCAACTTAATGATCTTATATCTATATTACTATTTTGATTGAGGATATCTAGTAATCTAACTTAATGATCTTATAAGTATATTACTATGGTGATTGAGGACATCTAGTAATCTAACTTAATGATCTTATATCTATATTACTATTTTGATTGAGGATATCTAGTAGTCCAAATTCAATATACCGTACATAAAATGGTTTGACGGTAAAAATAAAATCAGAATTATTTTTGGCAAACGCGACAATATTAACTTAAACTACAAACCATCTGTAAGAAGATATTAAACCTTCAGTCAACGTACAAAAGTTGTTTTTAAATACAAATCTGCAAGTATTTTACAATCTCTGGTACGTAAGTTAAAACAGATTTATAGTGAAGCCTAAATAGATATAGGGACCAACAGGAAATAGACAGATGTCAGTTAACTGCTGGGATCAAAGTTCTCTTAGAGAATCTTGCATAAGTTCAAGTAAAATAAGTTACCTTGACCATTTTTTCAGATTAAGCACAGACAACTGCTTATGAAATGTTTCACTAAAGGCAAAACGCAAATGCTTGAAAGAGGGAAATCTATAAAACATAAAACAACACCAAAATTCTTGTCAGTCTTGTCAATGGTTTTTAGAGGACTTCAAAAGATGAATCATATCTAAGATCAAAATGACCACCAATTTTAAAGTCGCGTTTTCTATAATTCATTTACAGCAATAAATTGAGCGTTATACTGGTTAGAAATAGTCTCCAAGGTTACCACAAGAAAGCCTACTCCCAAGCTTCTGAAGAATAACCGGTGTTATCGGGCTAGAAACAGTCTCCAAGGCTAGTGGAAGAAAACCTTCGCCCAAGCTTCTGTAGAATAACGAGCGTTATCGGGCTAGAAACAGTCTCCAAGGCTAGTGGAAGAAAGACTTCTCCCAGGCTTCTTAAGATTACTCTTTTGTTAAACACATATGAAAAAGATCTGGGATTCTACTTGCTCACTATAAAAGTATTCATCCTCATGTTCAAACACATGAACAAACAGAAGTAATGGTTCCATCAATATGGACAATGTGGTCATCGACCTATGCAGTACATGTATGTTCTGGATTAGAACATGTTTATGTTATGTGTGAATGGTGAACATTACCTTGTAAAGTTTGACTATGTGTGTGTGTGTGAATGGTGAGCCTTACCTGGTAAAGTTTGACGATGTGTGTGTGTGAATGGTGAACCTTACCTGGTAAAGTTTGACGATGTGTGTGTGTGAATGGTGAACATTACCTTGTAAAATTTGACGATAATTATGTGTGAATGGTGAACATTACCTTGTAAAGTTTGACGGTAATTATGTGTGAACCTTACCTGGTAAAGTTTGACGATGTGTGTGTGTGAATGGTGAACATTACCTTGTAAAATTTGACGATAATTATGTGTGAATGGTGAACATTACCTTGTAGAGTTTGACGATAATTATGTGTGAATGGTGAACCTTACCTGGTAAAGTTTGACGATATTTATGTGTGAATGGTGAACATTACCTTGCAAAGTTTGACGATGTGTGTGTGAATGGTGAACTTTACCTGGTAAAGTTTGATATGAGCAGGTGGTGAACCTTACTTGGTGAAGTTGGATATGAGCAGGTGGTGAACCTTACTTGGTAAAGTTGGATATGAGCAGGTGGTGAACCTTACTTGGTAAAGTTGGATATGAGCAGGTGGTGAACCTTAACTGGTATAGTTTGATATGAGCAGGTGGTGAACCTTACTTGGTAAAGTTGGATATGAGCAGGTGGTGAACCTTACTTGGTAAAGTTGGATATGAGCAGGTGGTGAACCTTACCTGGTATACTTTGATATGAGCAGGTGGTGAACTTTACCTGGTATACTTTGATATGAGCAGGTGGTGAACTTTACCTGGTATACTTTGATATGAGCAGGTGGTGAACTTTACCTGGTATACTTTGATATGAGCAGGTGGTGAACTTTACCTGGTATACTTTGATATGAGCAGGTGGTGAACTTTACCTGGTATACTTTGATATGAGAAGGTGGTGAAATTTAACTGGTATACTTTGATATGAGCAGGTGGTGAACCTTACTTGGTAAAGTTGGATATGAGCAGGTGGTGAACCTTACTTGCTAAAGTTGGATATGAGCAGGTGGTGAATCTTACTTGGTATACTTTGATATGAGCAGGTGGTGAACCTTACTTGGTATACTTTGATATGAGCAGGTGGTGAACCTTACTTGCTAAAGTTGGATATGAGCAGGTGGTGAACCTTACCTGGTATACTTTGATATGAGCAGGTGGTGAATCTTACCTAGTATACTTTGATATGAGCAGGTGGTGAACCTTAACTGGTATAGTTTGATATGAGCAGGTGGTGACCCTTACCTGGTATAGTTTGACAATATGAGGGTGATGCAGAAGCTTCATTATTTGCACTTCTCGGTATACCTTTTCCAAGTTTACTTTATCTAAGTGGGCTTTGTCAATTATCTTGATGGCTACCTGTTGGAAAGAGAAAAAGGAAGACAACTGAGTATAGCTTGAGTTAGAAATTGCTAATGAGTTATTGTTTAACTTTGAATTAACTTTAACGTTTAAACTGAATAAACTCTGCCTTATTTTTCGAACACGATTACCAGGAATGAAGACATTATAGCCGATGTCGCTACGTCCGGTCATGCTGTGTCTGATGGCCACACATCTTCACTATGCAGCGTAATTCCTAAAGCGAAAGACTCCGTCATGAGGCCGTCATTTCTGAAGCACATTATTCCTCCCTGATGCTTTCTATAATCCATCTAATGTACGAGGAAGACGATTTCCCAGTGCCTTTTTCAATAATCCTCAATTGCCCAAAAATCCATAGGCAACTTGACCGGTATGCTTTCGTATAGAACAGCATGTATATCCGTTTATAGTATTGAATAGATATGTTAAGGAAGCAACTTGTGTACACGTGAATTATGTCGCATTTCTCTACACAAGAAGACTTCTTGATTATGCTGCGTATTGTTACCGGTGCATGGATATTAATTTGACAATAGCCTTTATGGATTCTCACATATTACAAGATGGCGCACGGCTAGGGTACGACATGAATCCTTTTATATTTTAATGGCCCTGGTGCCAGAAGTTGAGCCTTATTCTTTTGTTTTTTAATCACCAAGGACAACTAATATATCCCTGTCTTAGAAATTTTAAATCCTAAGTCTGAACACATATTTATTATTTGAATTTATGAATATTTTACATCGGATAAGACTGTTATACGCCCTTCCCAAAACAATCAATTTTCAGTGGCATTGCACAATCTAGGACACGCCAAACAATGTCAAAATGTTGTTCTAATACATGCCGTCCCATCGCGAATTTAAATAAGCTGTGGTTGTCATATAACGTTCTCAACCTTCTGTTTAAGCAAAACTATGCTGCTCTTTTGTTCAGCTTCGAAACATGATTGTTGTTTCTCCACCAATAATAGAATTATGTTAAATACAGGTATTTTTGTTTACTCTCACGAAAGTACATGAAATTTAATGAAATCACTTGATTGAAATTGGTGATTGCTGCTAACCACTTATTGATTGAAATTGAGAAACCAAACAAATGGCCTGATTTGAAAAGATCTTCAAGGTCTCACACTTTATGTGAAAAATAGTTCTTAGTATAATACACAATCAGTTCAATTTTCGAAGTACTTTTCGAACAAAAAACAAGTGCGCGATACTTTTACAAAGATTATGAATTTTAACTTTCAGTTAGTTCAATACTGAGATAAATAACAACTAAGCACACAGTAAGCGAAGAGCAGCATGGAGTTGAGAGGCAACGTAGATAATGGCACTTAAAATTTTACAACGTAAGAGTTTGAAGAAAGAATACGAGTTTTCGTTAGGCCTCTATAAACTAAGAAAAATGGTTTCCTGGTAAAGCTTTTTAAGACAGAAATTTTGCTTAACCTGTAGCTCTATATACACTCGAGAATATAGCTAACGAAAAACACCTGTTTCTGGAGAAACATAAATCACAAAAAACACATTATCTTGATGAAGAAACTGCTAAATTTAAATCCTTCTTTTACGTTCCTCCTGATTGCTAAAATAGTTAAATGTTAGAATAACTTGGAAAATATAAATCACATCCTAAAGAGAAGGAAAATTATCCTAAACTAAGTGTTTATAAGAAATCAGCAACTAGGTATGAATCAATTTCTTATAGCAAAGCCAGATTGGGGTATTTGCTGTGTCCACCGAGGGGAATCGAACCACTGATTCTAGCGTTATGAATCCGAAGACTTATCGCTGTTCCACTGTTGGACAATTAAGAAAGTTGTTTGCTTTATATTCCAAGCAAGACTGACAAGTTTGTTTTATTGGACATCCAACAAGTAAGAAACAAAGGTTGAAATAATTTAGCAGTTAGTACTGCAAGGTGTAATTTATTTAATATAAAGAAACAAGGGTTTAAATACTTTAGCAGTTAGTACTGTAAGGTGTAATTTATTTAATATAAAGAAACAAAGATTGAAATACTTTAACAGTTAGTACTGCAAGGTGTAATTTCTTTAATATAAAAAAAAGATTGAAATACTTTAACAGTTAGTACTGTAAGGTTTAATTTATTGAATATAAAGAAACAAGGGTTGAAATACTTTAGCAGTTAGTACTGTAAGGTGTAATTTATTTAATATAAAGAAACAAAGATTGAAATACTTTAACAGTTAGTACTGCAAGATGTAATTTATTTAATATAAAGAAACAAAGATTGAAATACTTTAACAGTTAGTACTGCAAGGTGTAGTTTCTTTAATATAAAGAAACAAAGATTGAAATACTTTAACAGTTAGTACTGCAAGGTGTAGTTTCTTTAATATAAAGAAACAAAGATTGAAATACTTTAGCAGTTAGTACTTCAAGGAGTAATTTCTTTAATATAAAGAAACAAAGGTTGAAATACTTTAACAGTTAGTACTGCAAGGTGTAATTTCTTTAGTATAAAGAAACAAGGGTTGAAATACTTTAGCAGTTAGTACTTCAAGGAGTAATTTCTTTAATATAAAGAAACAAAGATTGAAATACTTTAACAGTTAGTACTGCAAGGTGTAATTTCTTTAGTATAAAGAAACAAGGGTTGAAATACTTTAACAGTTAGTACTGCAAGGTGTAATTTCTTTAATATAAAAAAAGGTTGAAATACTTTAACAGTTAGTACTGTAAGGTTTAATTTATTGAATATAAAGAAACAAGGGTTGAAATACTTTAGCAGTTAGTACTGTAAGGTGTAATTTATTTAATATAAAGAAACAAAGATTGAAATACTTTAACAGTTAGTACTGCAAGGTGTAATTTCTTTAATATAAAAAAAGGTTGAAATACTTTAACAGTTAGTACTGTAAGGTTTAATTTATTGAATATAAAGAAACAAGGGTTGAAATACTTTAGCAGTTAGTACTGTAAGGTGTAGTTTCTTTAATATAAAGAAACAAGGGTTGAAATACTTTAACAGTTAGTACTGCAAGGAGTAATTTCTTTAGTAAAAAGAAACAAGGGTTAAAATACTTTAACAGTTAGTACTGCAAGGTGTAATTTATTTAGTATAAAGAAATAAGGGTTGAAGTACTTTAACAGTTAGTACTGCAAGGTTTAATTTATTTAATATAAAGAAACAAAGATTGAAATACTTTAGCAGTTAGTACTTCAAGGTGTAATTTCTTTAATATAAAGAAATAAGGGTTGAAATAATTTAACAGTTAGTACTGCAAGAAGTAATTTCTTTAATATAAAGAAACAAGGGTTGAAATACTTTAACAGTTAGTACTGCAAGGTTTAATTTATTTAATATAAAGAAACAAGGGTTGAAATACTTTAACAGTTAGTACTGTAAGGAGTAATTAAAGAAACAAAGGTTGAAATACTTTAACAGTTAGTACTGCAAGGTGTAATATCTTTGGTATAAAGAAACAAGGGTAGAAATACAATTTATCCAATCTTTCACGTACAGATATTTTCTATATTTGATATAAAATTAGTCCATATTGATACTCTGTTTTATCTCATTCATAACATTTCTGTCGAGTGAGGATAAGTTTAGTTCTAAGAATTTAAATTAAACAGTAGATGTTTATAACCAAATAGCCGAGAACTCTGTAAACGTGTGTCAGTTAGTATAAAATTAATTAATGTTAACCACGGAACTGTCCAAACTAATTCATCGTAAGCTTTAAATAAAAACAGCGGATGTTGATGGTGAAATCACACACACAGTTAGACTAAACATTTGGATTAAATACAAAAAGTACTATTTATATATTCCTTATGCTATGTAGATGGTGTGGAAAGACATTTCTGTAAAGAGTACCATATCGGAATACGTTTTGGATATTACGTATTTTAGCAGTACCAATTCACTGCTTTTAATATAACACACAAGAGTCACTCCACTTAGCATCCGAATCTTACAGTGGAAGGAAATACATATTAGTGTTAGAACGGAAGATACTGGCTATATGTTTTAGAGACATCTAATAAAAACCTCAAAGTCATACTAAAAATTGAAACTTATCATATTTGTTTGACCTGCTTGAAATAAAAATATTATACAGCTCTTATATTTATACTAATTAGTCAAGAAAAGTATTTTAAGCAGACTAATGATCAGTTGAGCGAAATATGGAATCATCGAGAACGCCGAAACTTAATCTAGATGTTGTAATAGTAAGTAATTCAATGTGATATACATTGTTCGTGTAAGATGTAATGGTTTCAGGTTTCTTCTGATGACATTAGCTTTTACTAACCCTAAACGTTGGTAGCATTACGTTTATTCACGTTGCTTCATTGTCTACTAACATGTTTCCATTAAACAATTTTGACACAAAATTATGAAATTGTTAACTAATGTAATATATGACATTCTATTAAGTGCTTTTAGATGACATTATGTTTAAGTTACAGAAACAAAAGTACTGAACCTTTAACAATACCTCTCATGTTTGATCACCATATTAGTAAAAATAAAATCTAAAAAAATATACTTGAAAAAAAAAGCACATTTTAATTACGGATCATTCTAATATAGATAAATATTAAAATAGAAATGTGTTAAAAGTTGTAATATTTGTTTAACTCCTCTCACAGTTTTATTCTTCGAATGAAATTTGTTTCTTGGGTATATTATGTGAATCTATCGAACCTATTGTTTCGTGTATTTCATTATTAACACCATTCTCACAATAAGTTGTAAATGTTTCCTCTCGTGTGAACACTAACGTTTGATGAAGTGAATGATATGTAAAGTCTGTGGCACAGCGATATGTCTGCGGACTTACAACGCTAGAAACCGGGTTTCGATACCCGTGGTGGGCAGAGCACAGATAGCCCATTGTGTAGCTTTGAGCGTAATTACAAACAAACAAACACTTTACGTTGCAATTAAGGGTGTATTTATCTGGATTCATTGCTTGTTTGTCACAGTAATAACCGAATAAAATGGAACATGATGGGTACAGATAATTTTCTTTAAGTAGCTTGTTATTTGTTTTACCAGGTGTCTTGATCACGTGTTTAAAGCTTTCTTAATTATATATCGGAATGCTATTAACCTCCAAATTACCGCCTTGTGTTTACTGATATGGTCCAGATATTAAATCAAATTGAATAATTTTATTTTCTTGGTTATGGGAAAATTTACTGTCAACAACTGTAACGGCATTTACTGTCAACGACTGTAACGGCATTTACTGTCAACAACTGTAACGGCATTTACTGTCAACAACTGTAACGGCATTTACTGCCAACAACTGTAACGGCATTTACTGTCAACAAGTGTAACAACATTTACTGTCAACAAATGCAACAACATTTACTGTCAACAAATGCAACAACATTTACTGTCAACACCTGCCAAAAAAAGGAACAATACTTCATTTATACATAAAACCCACAGTAACAGTAACTAGAAAAGATAATTTATGTATTTTTTGTTGTATTTGACTCTGTAACAAACTCACGGACATACAAACAATTCAGTGCAAAAGTAGTTTAAAAAATGTGTCTAAAATGCCGATGGGATGGTAATTCTAGGTTTATAAGGATCAGCAACACATACAGATTGATTACCACAGCACCACCACAACGACAATTATACGAAAACGTTGTTATGGTAAAATTCACACACGAGTAATATAATCTTTTGTAGGATCGTATAAAGTCGACTTCACACTCAAAACTGTAAACTCAAAACTACAATTGTAGCGTCAATCGTTGAGAAACTAGAAACAATTGTGTTTGTAACTGAACTTTCAATCAGGGTAATACCACCGGTTATATTATTGAATCACGTGACAGAATCACCATCTCGTGAACGTGACCACTTACTTTCCATGCATTAATTATTTCGTTCCGCTGGCAGTTTTGTGTGATCGCAGTATCCTCACCTGTATTTTTAAATGGTATCTTGGGTATTATATAATGAAATTAATTTCCTTATATGGTTCAAGGTTACTTGCAGACTTCCGTTATAACGTTATATATTTATAAATCATTTCCTAATTATGCAAGTTTAAAACAGACTTTACTTACAGAGAATATACTACAGTTAAACCCACCTAATGCTTTTATTCTTTGTTCGGGGGGGGGGAGCCAAAGAAGGGAGGTTGAAACATCCCTCGGTGTATACCGAATCCTCAATATGGATATATATTTTCTTTTAAAATCAATTATACAAACATATTATGATTTTTTTTTTTTTTCAGAACGTTTAACGATCGGAGAATGCGCTATAAATTAGCGTTTCGGACAGAA
>NW_013667716.1:178618-184382 GCF_000517525.1 Limulus polyphemus
TAACTGGCTATCCTCTTTCAGGTCAGTAGTTCAAATATAGCTGAAAGATTATAGTAACTTGTATATTTTCCCCAGTGACTCAGCACCAGGTGTTAATATCTCGGCTGTAATTTACAGCTGTAGTTGTGTTACATATACAAGTGACAGTCAATCTTGTTATTTAGTTCAGAAGCTCTTGTGGCGGCAGGAGCTGTTAACTGGCTATCCTCTTTCAGGTCAGTAGTTCAAATATAGCTGAAAGATTATAGTAACTTGTATAATTTCCTCAGCACCAGGTGTTAATATCTCGGCTGTAATTTACAGCTGTAGTTGTGTTACATATACAAGTGACAGTCAATCTTGTTATTCAGTTCAGAAGCTCTTGTGGCGGCAGGAGCTGTTAACTGGCTATCCTCTTTCAGGTCAGTAGTTCAAATATAGCTGAAAGATTATAGTAACTTGTATAATTTCCTCAGCACCAGGTGTTAATATCTCGGCTGTAATTTACAGCTGTGGTGGTCAGAGCGTAGACCAACCACTGGGTAACTTTGTTTTGAAGCAACAACGACTTATGTAACCAAATTTTACATGAATGTTGGTTACATTTTTTAATGTCGTTAAAAAGTGTTAACATCTAGTAAATGTGAAGACCGAAGCTGGTTGTAAAATCTGTAGAGAGCCTGTTTCTTCTTATGAAAATCCTGCTACATAACTTTCATTTTCTATATACATGCATTAACGTTTTTCAAAGAATTCTTTTCAAATTGAAGGAAATAACATTTGATTTTGGCAAGTCGCATAATATTTCGGGTTCAAAACCTAATCCTTCTAAATAAAAGTGACTGATGCTCTGTACTTTTGGTACTATTTATAGAATAATATAGATAACAAAAACATAAAACTCTCCCTAAAAAAAAAAGTGACGACTTTCATGACGAAAAAAAAGTCAAATATCAACGTAGGAATTTCCTTTCAACTATATCAAACCAGAAAATTCCATTATGTGAGTTTCTCTCGAAGGATATAATCCCCATAATCGGAAGACTAATACACTGAAGGAACAAAAAACTCCCTGGTTGCGATAAGAATGTCACATTTCTTTTTCTACCTGAATTTCGTTTATAAAGCAATGTTTTCTTTGACTCTTCATCAAATGAACGCTGGGAGTAACAAACTAACGAAATCAAACTCGTTTTGTTAACGGTTTTAGACGGTCCGTTATATTTTATTCACATTGCAAATGAAAACTCAAGTCTTAGCAGTTTTGAGGAAATCTGTTCTGATTATGGTAGAAGGAGATCTGCCTTAGAAATAATTGACTTTGTTATCCAAGTAATATATCACGGTAAAACTGTCACATTGGACTTTGACTATGTTATCCAAGTAATATATCACGGTAAAACTGACACATTGGACTTTGACTATGTTATCCAAGTAATATATCACGGTAAAACTGTCACATTGGACTATGTTATCCAAGTAATATATCACGGTAAAACTGTCACATTGGACTTTGTTATCCAAGTAATATATCACGGTAAAACTGTCACATTGGACTTTGTTATCCAAGTAATATATCACGGTAAAACTGTCACATTGGACTTTGTTATCCAAGTAATATATCACTGTAAAACTGTCATTCATATCCACGCCTTTAAAGTTAGATCCTGATTGTTGGTTTTGTTTTCTTAACTCGAAGCAAAAATTATATAAGTGAAGTCCGATTTTATTCGGAAAGTCTATCTTCCAAAAATCTTCGGGTCGTCAGGCACAGCAGTGAAGTTTATCTTTCAATAGCGTTCGGGTTCTTGTTTTGTGATTTATCCATTACAAGTTCAGTTTACTCTGTTAAAAACACCTTAGACATTTGATCTCAGTACTGAGACGGCTGCTGTGTCCTCCGCATGCTTGTTGTTGATGGCTATAGATAGCCTTTTCCGATTTAACACGTACATTTCGTGTAGTTTTCAGAGTTATTTTCAAGTCTCCTCTTTAATAGCACTAAGCATGTAGATGTTCCCATTTTTAACTCAATTCTGGTTGGGAAAGATTAACAGATGCTTTTAAAACATCATTTCAGTACCGTACAATGATTCGCTAATTTATGGTAGTTTATAAACAATACGAATGGCACTGCCCTACATTCGGTTAAATTGTCGCAAAAAGTGATATTTGAAAAAATGTGTCCGAAACGTCTCTTTTTTTCTTACCATGATCTGTGCCTTAATGTAAAACTGAGAACATGGTACTTGCTTATAGATATTTAGTAAAAACTCAGTTAAAACAACGTTTAAAACTGTTGAAGGCGCGAAACCTCATCAAAAAATATACGTGTTTCGTTGGGTTACAAGGAAAATAGCAATGGGAAAAACACACTGATATTTATATCTTATTATTCGCATAACACACACGCATTGTCCAATTATTTTACATACATTTGGGAATCCTTTTTTTTAAAAGGGAGATGAAGTGAGTTTTTCTTTGCGATGATGGTGGGTCTGTGACTTAACAGTTTTAAACATTGTTTTAACTGAGTTTTTAATAAACTGTCATTATTCTGGTTGTGGGTTCGGGGGCTATAGAGGGTTACCAAACGTGTATAATCTAAACTAAGCCTTCCAAAGTTTTTCAATGGGTTAGTTTTGATACCTTAGTATCATCAAAAACGTTTCTCCAATCGCAACATCAACCACCCTGTATTAAGAAGACTTTCTAAAGACTTGGGCAAAATACGTAAATAGTCGACAATCTACGTGTAAGCAATCTGATATCTCCTCTAAACCTATGTTGAATGCAATTAGAATACAGCCCGACGAGGAAATGAAAACGTATCACCAGATCTATACATTACACACTCAGATAAGACGATAAGCATAACGATTGGAATACATAAATAGCAACTCCCACAACTATAAGTTGAAGAACACTGGGAACGTCTGCTAGGTATAGATTATACAGTAAGACATAATCAGTACAGAGTTAACCCGTAGTAACCTTTGTTATCAGGAAATGTATTAAGACTTATTTTAAGACTCGAAAAAAACAAACTTAACCAACACCAAACGAAAATATCTTTCGTTTAAAATGTTATCAAAGTGTTGTCTAAACGATTTTGTAAAACGCCATAATTTTTTGATTATTTTACCATGGCCTACTTCTTTTGTATTAACGGGACTTCATCAACCTTAGGAAAAACATACTAATTGCTCCGTATTACTGAATACTTGTGCTGCATAGCTTTTCTTATTCTCGTGATTTATCTTTGTCTGAACTATATTTCAAAGTATTATGTGAGCTGGTGAAAAAGTCTGCTGGATATTACATGCATTGCTGATATGTTATACAAGCTTCGTATCGGCATATCTAGGTCAACCTCAACCAGATGCTAAGCCTAACCTTGTTTAACCCATATTAACATAAGCCACTGACCTATATAAGAAACTAGTTCAACAGTTGTGTTTACTAATCATCAATATATGGTTCAAAGTGTGTCGGACTGACAAAATTATCACTCTTCTCAAAATCGTTTGTTATTGTTGGATTCACTTGTATAATTATGAAATATCACGATAGGAAAATTATAATTATTAGTACAACTTAGATATATTTGTTTCAAGGTCTAAGCCAATATTAACTCGAGGGCCCACAGCTGATCACACATGCTTTTTATCAACTAAACTTTAACTTTTAAGAGATGCACGTATCCTGTACTTAAATTTAATTATCTCAGTATCCACTCTACCTACAAGCATGTCAGCTCACCTTACATTAATTTCAACTTGCTTTTAAGTTTGCATAAATTCAGAATTTAAATTCCATGACTATTTTACTTTTATTAGTAACATTTGAAATGGTAATTTGTTTCTCCATAGGCCTATGTTTTATCATGGTAGCGGCGAATATTAGAATCATAAGTTTCTCCATACGCATGTGTTTTAACATGGTAGCGGCGAAGATTGGAATCATAAGTTTCTCCATAGGCATGTGTTTTATCATGGTGGCGGCAATGATTGGATTCACAGGTTTCTCCATAGGCCTGTGTTTTATTATGGTAGCGGCGAAGATTGGAATCATAAGTTTCTCCATAGGCATGTGTTTTATCATGGTGGCGGCGATGATTGGATTCACAAGTTTTTACATAGAACTGTGTTTTATGATGATGGCGGCGATGATTGGATTCACAAGTTTTTACATAGACCTGTGTTTTATGATGATGGCGGCGATGATTGGAATCCTTATGCAAGATTTCAGTGCCAAGCTCGCTCACACTCGGAATACATATTAGAAAAGAAATTCCCAAGATGACCGGCTAACACGTTCTCTTTTCACCCCTTTCACATTATAAACTCAAACCCATTTATAAGACGTTTGCGCTTACAAATGGTGTGTGTTGAAGAAAAGGGTTCATTATGTATTGCAATGTGAAGTTGTTTGGATCCATAAATTACCATTAAAACATGGTCATGAAAACAAAATATAAAATTTGTAAGATATATGTATGTAAACCGCGCTAAAGTGTACTTTGATGTGAAAGCTAATAAGCCATGGACACATAATGTTCAGTATTTTGAAGGTATTTGGCACAGTTATATACAAACAGATTAATCTCTACGTTTGACTCCGTAACAGCTGACTAACGGAGTTGGAAACTCGAGTTATTCTTACTTGTTATATTGCCAAATATTCCATAAAAATTAATTGATATCTGAATAAGCATCAAATAAAGAAATATATTTACACATTATAATAAAATGCATATCTTTAAAGGTTCAGTTAACTAGAAAAAAAATTATTTTCTCATTTTAGTCGATCTGCAGATATTTCACTGGGAAAAACTTAGACACATTCTTGATTTACAATATTAAGAAACACATACCCTTAAGTCTTTAATTGCTACGTTTCTATCTAAACAACCCTTCCAATGCAAGGTCTATATCCAAGATACTCAATGAAAAACAAAAGAGACAAGTGTTTTAATATTTGATTACTAAATTTGAAACTGGTACACCCTTGGAAGTTTACACCCATTTTTCACGGTGGTACAAAATTACGAACATCTATAGCAGTTTTCTAGAGAGAGTTATCTATGTATCAAAGAGATTGAAAGAGTTAAAGCCAATCTACTAAAAGAAAACTATTTAACAACTGGTCGTAGAAACCTAAGGAACTAATAACGTTTTCTAGCTAGCTAGTTAGAATAAAATACTTCAAACAACATACACGTTTCTCCACTAATAAAACATAAATTAAAAATTAATTTTGCCTCTTCTCAGCGAGTTATGTTTCAGGTCGGCTCCGGCTAATGTCATTTTCCTTATAGAGTTGCAGATAGGGAGAGGCATATTTCGTGGGCTCCTGGCCTAATTTCTAGGGAACTTTGTACACATATCCTGAGTACGTGCACAGGTGCATCACCAAGTGTTACTATATGACGTCATCTGTTTAGGATTTAGTTCAAGAAGTGCATTTTCAGTTGGTAATGAATTAGTACTAGGTATTAATATAAATATTAAAGTTAATTACAACACAATATTTATATATGTCCTTATTACATTAAAGTTAAACTTAATTACAACACAATATTTATATATCCTTATTACATTAAAGTTAAACTTAATTACAACACAATATTTATATATCCTTATTACATTAAAGTTAAACTTAATTACAACACAATATTTATATCCACATTACATTAAAGTTAAACTTAATTATAACATAATATTTATATTTCCACATTACATTAAAGTTAAACTTAATTGCAACACAATATTTATATTTTCAC
>NW_013667716.1:185321-189881 GCF_000517525.1 Limulus polyphemus
ATATATATATATATATATATATAACCGGGGTAAGAAGAAGATCTGGAGCTGTGTTTATACATCTATAACCGGGGTAAGAAGAAGATCTGGAGCTGTGTTTATACATCTATAACCGGTGTAAGAAGAAGACCTGGAGCTGTGTTTATACATCTATAACCGGTGTAAGAAGAAGATCTGGAGCTGTGTTTATACATCTATAACCGGGGTAAGAAGAAGATCTGGAGCTGTGTTTATACATCTATAACCGGTGTAAGAAGAAGACCTGGAGCTGTGTTTATACATCTATAACTAGTGTAAGAAAAAGATCTGGAGCTGTGTTTATACATCTATAACCGGTGTAAGAAGAAGACCTGGAGCTGTGTTTATACATATATAACCGGGGTATAAGGAAGATATAGAGCTGTGTTTATACATATATAGCCGGGGTATAAAGAAGATATAGAGCTGTGTTTATACATATATAGCCGGGGTAAAAAGAGCTTGTTCATTTTGTGTTTTGATTCTGGTTGGGTTTAGGAATGCATCCAAAGTGTAGGGTTTAAAAAGTTTGATCCCGTACTGAACAGTTATGCTGGGATGTACTGATAAGGAGTATTATCTAATGTCTCTTATAGTTGTTATCTACTATAATATATATACATAACTCTAAACACGCCACGTTATTTCGTTTATGGATTAACTTCTAATTTTACAGCTCGTTTAACCTTGCGATACACGAGAAGTTGTCTACAATTAGCTCAAAACCCCAACAACTTCACTAGTAAGCAGCACGGGAATACCAACAGGACTTGGAGGAACACCGCGATTCATTCAGTGTGAGAAGGAAATCACGTGACCCCAACTTCCGTCCCTACAGCTGATTAAGTTACCGTGAAAAATAGGCCTGTTGCATAGTGGAAGAACCAGATAGACGTCATTTTTAGTGTGATTTTATGTGCAGCTGTTTGGCTAATAGTTAAATAAAGGAAACAAATAGTTTAACCCAACCTCTACATGTAATCTAAACTTTTAATTTTCTTATCTAGTATTTTACATAAAAGCACGATTGTCTTTCATTCAGAATATTCAATTTTGGTAAAGTTGGGTAACTTGCAAGTATAAGTAACCCATAATTGTAAATTACAGGACTTTAGATAAAGATTGAACTAAGTTATGTAATATCAATTCTTTGACATGCATTGTTCTCTAGCATTCTTCGCTTTTAACATTTTCATGGTCATGCAAACTTATGTATTACTGTCCTTATTTCTAATGCTTTTCAGCGTTGCTAAGACATTAAAAACAAGCATACTGTAGAAAAAAAGAACACATTAGATTTTCTTTAAACAATCAGAAACAAACATTTATCTTAGCAACTAATGCAGAATAAAAACACACTAATAAAAGCAAAGTGTGATGTTTAATTTCAAACAAAACTAAATAGTTTATAGAAAGATGAATATGGCGAAATAGTATCGTTATTATTCATCTAAACTGGATGTTACATAAAGTTTTACTTCTAAACTAACTAAACTGGATGTTACATAAAGTTTTACTTCTAAATTAACTAAACTGGATGTTACATAGTTTTACTTCTAAACTAACTAAACTGGATGTTACATAAAGTTTTACTTCTAAACTAACTAAACTGGATGTTACATAAAGTTTTACTTCTAAACTAACTAAACTGGATGTTACATAAAGTTTTACTTCTAAATTAACTAAACTGGATGTTACATAAAGTTTTACTTCTAAATTAACTAAACTGGATGTTACATAAAGTTTTACTTCTAAATTAACATATGTACACGTACAATTCTCACCATAATCGAACAAAAATTTGTAATTCGATATAGCGTTGAAATGTGGCGGAAAAACATTAACAACTACCAATAACAGGGCTGATCAAATCTGTCAGTTAATACTTTAGTCACATAAGACACAATAATCTAATTATCTCAAAAAACATTAACAATTACCAATAAAAGGTCTGATCAAATCTGTCAGTTAATACTTTAGTCACACAAGACACAATAATCTAAGTATCTCATAAAACATTAACAACTACCAATAAAAGATCTGATCAAATCTGTCAGTTAATACTTTAGTCACATAAGACACAATAATCTAAGTATCTCATAAAACATTAACAACTACCAATAAAAGGTCTGATCAAATCTGTCAGTTAATACTTTAGTCACACAAGACACAATAATCTAAGTATCTCAGATAACATATGGACTACAGAGAAATGAATCAAGTGATTATTTTGCACAATACTCAAGTTAAAGAAGTCAGTTTGCAGAAGTTACTGACATTAGATCCGAGTCTATCAAACAATAATAAACAGGTCTAAGTCGTCTGTTAAGTAATTATAATATTGCAACTCTAACAAACACAAACAGTTAATATACCGGTAAGTCTGAAAATAGTCTTACAACTTTACAAGACACAGAAGGTCGATCAACGAAATATTGAACAAAAATACGAAACGATTAGAAAAACAGAAAAAGAATATTCTAATTAAAAACGTGTTAAAAGTATAATTTTCATACACATCTATTACGATCTGTCTTACCTCTGTTTTAGTAATTCGATGGCGAGCAAGTTTTACTACAGCAAAGTTCCCTTTTCCTATTGTACGCTCGATGTCATAAAATCCCACTCGGATCGGGGCTTTGGGTTTCTCCGCCATCCCCATAACTCCACCCTCAAACCACCGTATCCGTGGTCTTGCCACGTGCAGCAGTGCTGAATTCACGGCAGTGTTTCCTACAGGGTAGGGATGAACGTTTCTCTCCCCCTTAGCTCATTTCCACGTGCTCTCTCGAACAAGGTATGACGTAATGTATTAACGTCATCAGTCCGTGCATTATCGACTTATATTCCTAAAGTCTCGCACTAGTATGACGTCAGCGCTTATGCTGTTGTTGTTGTGAGGGGAGTAGGCAAGATAGCCTCAAGAAGTGGGATCTGCGTTTGGAAACGAGTGCTTTTCTCGCGTTGTTTTTTTAATAATCTGGCTTTAAAAATAACATTGTAATTTGAATTAAACAAAACAAGTAGGCACATTAACCCCACATGTACATCTTGCTCAAGTGCTAAATTTAATATCGTGGGATGACACATTCAGTTCGGGGATATTTCTGAAAATAAGATGATTTTCTTTACGTTCCTACTGTCAAGGTAAATACAGACTTGGATAGGTTGCTTACGTGCACACTTGCACTCTCTAAATAAGTTGATAGAGATTAATTCCAGAATGATGAAATGGGTGGATGTATTTTAAACGACAATTTTATATCGTAAAATAACACCATACACTAATAATTGCGAATAATCCAAGAAACAAAGTGGGAAACATAAAATGTTCAATTCGAAGCCTAATTAAATTGAACAAAATCTAATCGAGTGACAAAACGTTAATATGACCATGGTGAAGGACGTAATGCATTCTGTTTTGAATAAGCCCGGCGTACCCTGTGGGTCAGGGGTACGTTTAGGGACTTAGTACGATAAAATCCGGGGTTCGATTCGTCGCGGTAGACAGAGTGAAAATGTCCATTGTGTGACTTTGTACTAAGGAAACAAGAACAACTGGCCTGTCATTATGAATAACCATCATAGGTGGCTACCTAGGGCACCAAGTTCTTACAACAACAAGCCAGGCATTAATGATAACCAACATAGGTGGCTACCTAGGGCACCAAGTTCTTACAACAACTGGCCTGTCATTAAGGATAACCATCATAGGTGGTTGTCTAGGGCACCAAGTTCTTACAACAACAAGCCAGGCATTAATGATAACCAACATAGGTGGCTATCTAGGGCACCAAGTTCTTACAACAACAAGCCAGGCATTATGAATAACCATCATAGGTGGCAACCTAGGGCACCAAGTTCTTACAACAACAAGCCTGGCATTAATGATAACCAACATAGGTGGCTACCTAGGGCACCAAGTTCTTACAACAACAAGCCAGGCATTAATGATAACCAACATAGGTGGCAACCTAGGGCACCTAGGTCTTACAACAACAGGCCTGGCATTAAGGATAACCAACATAGGTGGCTACCTAGGGCATCAAGGTCTTACAACAACAGGCCTGGCATTAATAATAACCGTCATAGGTGGTTATCTAGGGCACTAAGTTCTTACAATAACAGGCCTGGCTTTAAGGATAAACAACAGAGGTGGTTATCTAGGGCACTAAGTTCTTACAATAACAAGCCTGGCATTAATAATAACCGTCATAGATGGCTATCTAGGGCACTAAGTTCTTACAATAACAGGCCTGGCTTTAAGGATAAACAACAGAGGTGGTTATCTAGGGCACTAAGTTCTTACAATAACAAGCCTGGCATTAATAATAACCGTCATAGATGGCTATCTAGGGCACCAAGTTCTTACAATAACAGGCCTGGCTTTAAGGATAAACAACAGAGGTGGCTATCTAGGGCACCAAAGTTTTACTGGTTTTTTCACCGCTTTGAACAGAAAGTTAAATTGCTTCAAGTTAATTTTTGCACCATCTTTCATGTATAAAAGTGTTCATGTGAAAACAACAACAACAACAACAA
>NW_013667716.1:190633-200022 GCF_000517525.1 Limulus polyphemus
AATATGTATCCTCATTGTGGTTTTTCTCAGTTCAATGACCAGCAGTAAGCAGCCATCATGTTTTTTACCTTTAATCCACTGTCTCAACTCTTCGACACAAAGTGTGAAACTTTGTGCGGAGCCCAAGTTTTATTCCAAAATACGCGTGATACGCTTTTTTTGACGAATTCTGTAATATTTTGCCTTTGTTTCTTGACAACAAATTTACCACGAATATAACATAGTATGTTTGGGTCATTTACACAACCTTTTGTTGCCATAGCGACGAATAAATAATATTGAAAAGAGAAAAATTATGTCAAAGTGCACGCACAAACAAATACTATCCAGAAATGACACGTCATGCGGCCTGTTAACCGTTTATATACTAGCGGTGGGTTTCTCGTGGGTTCTAGAACGATCGATAAGACTCTCACGTCGCAATTGGTCTAGAAAAGCTATAGCCAGTGGTTGTCAACATTTTGATCATAACAACATGTGACCCGATTTCAATGAAACTTATTCATTTATGTAAAAGTACGTATGGCGTTTTGTGAAAAATGTGTACGTGATAGAGAAAAATGGATATCATTTTCGGATTCAGCGTACAGGAATTACTGTAGAACACGTAAAAATTTTAAAACAATAAAACCAAAGCTAGTCAAGCGTAATTTTATCAATTTTGTTTAAGTCACTACACACCAGAATTAGGGTAAGGACTTATGAAAACTAAACTGTTTATTATTATTTATTTATTATTAACCTACTCATCATTCAGAAGAACTGGCACACCAGTGTTCTTGACTCAGGAGTGGGTCAAGGGACCAGAGGAGAAGAAAATGCTACAACAGGGGTTTATAACGATTTATTTCGGGTTTTTTATTGTTATATAAGCTTTATTCTCTATAGTCACCTGCAGTCCAAATTGCTTGGCCGGAGTGTAGTAGAGTGCCTAGACCATGAATCGAAGATTATTGGTTTGTGACTCACTGTCAGAAAAGTGCGCTCCGCAGTTTGGGGCTATTGGATCGTTTTAAAAGTGACAGTCAAATCCCACTATTTGGTTAGACAAGAATAACCCACTAGTTGACGGTGGGTTCTGTTGACTAGCTGCCTTCTTTTTAATCTATTAGTTAAAATTAGGGAGCGGTCCCGGCATGGCCAGGTGGTTAGAACGCTTTGTGATAAAAGTTTAGATAAATTACCTTTACACTCTAGATCTATATACATTTGTTTTTTTATTACTAACAACGTTTCGCTTTTACAGCTTCTTCAGGGTTAATACATACAAACTGTTTGATATTGAAGTATACGTTAGGACCCTTGACTCGCAATCTGAGGGTCAGGGATTCGAATCCCCGTCTCAACAAACATGCTTGCCCTTTCAGCAGTTGGTGCGTTATATGTGACGGTCAATCCCATTATTCATTGGTAAAAGATTAGCCCAAAAATTGGCGATGGATGCCCTCCATCTAGTCTTTCACTACTACATTAGGGACGGCTAGCCCCCCTCTCCCGTGGCTCAGCGGTAAGTCAATAGGCTTATAAAGGTAAGATTCCGGGTTCGATACAGGCGGTGGGCAGAGCACAGATAGCTCATTGTGTAGCTTTATGTTTTACATCAATGAAACGAAGACAAGTAATAAGCCTAATATTAAGTTGTTAATATCCCAAGTATTCGAAATGAACAGACAATAGTGGAAAGATTATGATAAGTTAATTCTCGACAATTTATAGAAACTAAGTGCACGCGAACTCTTGTCAAAAATATCTGATTCTAAACTTTAGAAAGTAGATTGTAACTTTTCTTTCAAGAGCTCAAATCTAGTCAACAAGAACAAATAACAATAACAAGGATAATTAAGAATAAATATTTAACAAATATGAAAGTTTTGAAAAGGTGGAAACACACTAGTATTATCGTTTCTCTGAACACAACAAGATAAAGAAACGTCTACGGATCTGAAAATATCTTAAGGTGGCCAAACCTCGTGCCGTATTATTGGGATTACGGTCGAAAGTACTGCTAACAGCGAGAGTATAATAAACTGATAAAACAATGGATTCTAATTACTTTTGGTAAGGTTGTGGCGATCGAATATCAGTTATTGTCATGGTTAATAAACCTACTCGATCACCTAAGGTTAATTATCAATTATAAACTTGTTTAAGAACTAAATAGTAATTACTGACTATTGAAATGGTGTATTTAAGTGTTTTACACTCACAAAAAAAAAGAAACCTATCATTCTACAGGTATTTGAAGAACTTTTAGCATTCCGCCACAATTAAATTCTTCGTATTGTTAGCCGACACTAGGCAGCTGGTACTTTTACTTGTTGTTAAACAAATGTTTAAACAACTGTATTTAATTACTAACTAGTTGTATTCTATGTTTCAGCTGCTATAAAAAAAAATAATAATCAGAATTAACTGATCGTATAGGTCATTAACCACGACAGTGAATGTATTCTAATCTCTATAAATATCAACATAAAAACAGTATATTTAATTAGCTGTACTCATTATTAGGTAAATATTTAGTTTTGATCTAAGAACGTAATTTGCTCTGATCGAATATTAATATTAATAATAAATCTTCATTCAGTAATTATGTACAACTAGATTAAAATTGCAAATTTATATACGTCAAGCTTTTCTTTTTTGTAACTTAAATCCAATGTTTAATTCAGGACGCATCTTGCGTATCCACAAACTTTCCTAAGTGCGTAGCATTCCTTTGTTATCCGCACTCCCCAAGATGTTGATGTGTTTAAAAGTGACACCTGTGTCACAGTCAAATCACCCTTAATCAGTAGAAATACAAAACTGTGACGCCTCAACTTTTCTGGTATGTTTAATGAATCTTTGTCTATAACAGTTCAATTGTAAATGTTATCTGTGACTGTTGTATTTAGTTTTGTCTAGATTTTATTTAGTAAAATCTATGTCATTTTGTATATTTTGTATTTGGTTCCAACTGTAAGATAGCACAATAATTAGTAGTGGTCAGCAGCCATTGTATGCCAACTGTAAGATAACACAATAATTAGTAGTGGTCAGCCATTGTATGGCTACTGTAAGACAACACAATAATTAGTAGTGGTCAGCCATTGTATGGCTACTGTAAGATAGCACAATAATTAGTAGTGGTCAGCCATTGTATGCCAACTGTAAGATAACACAATAATTAGTAGTGGTCAGCCATTGTATGGCTACTGTAAGATAACACAACAGTTAGTAGTGGTCAGCCATTGTATGGCTACTGCAAGATAACACAGTAACTAGTAGTGATCAGCCATTGTATGCCAACTGTAAGATAACACAATAACTAGTAGTGGTCAGCCATTGTATACCGACTGAAGATAACACAATAACTAGTAATGGTCAGCCATTGTATGCCAACTGTAAGATAACACAGTAACTAGTAGTGATCGGCCATTGTATGCCAACTGTAAGATAACACAATAACTAGTAATGGTCAGCCATTGTATGCCAACTGTAAGATAACATAGTAACTAGTAGTGATCGGCCATTGTATGCCAACTGTAAGATAACACAATAACTAGTTGTGGTCAGCCATTGTATGATCATTGGTTCTTCTTTTGAAGTAATTTCGACCTTGTCCAACTACTCTTTCATGACAGTTTCCTTCTTTTCACCAGTACTTTACCAGGCTACGAAACCCACGTTTCTTCTCTTATTGTGGAACTAATTTACATGTAGAACTTTGTAACCAAGAATATCTCATTGTAACTTGAAAGTATTTTTGACGTCACGACCAGGATTTAAATATGTGAGGCAGTAGTTAATTTTGCCTTCCTTCGATTTCTTCTTTCGTGTTTCCACTGTTCTGAGTTTCTTTCTTCTTAGTTACTGCGAGACAAGCTATTCTGGTTTTGCAACATAATCATAACTGGACATTCAGAAGAAGACTGAATGCAATTCAAGGAGATTATACACGTGATCAATGTGGAGTACTCTTCCTTATTGGAGCAGGCATTCTTAGGAGCTTAACATTTAGCTTCTAGCCGATTAACCTCCAAGAACTCTGGAAGTTTTCAAGACGTGCATCTGAAGGTTCCAAGAAGTAGCAGTTATGATGCTGAGATGTCATTGTTGTGCAGCAATTGTGAACAGATGACCTCGATTACGATCAGTTCAGCTGGGGATGTTTTAACCATAGCATTATGGTTGTTCAGATCAAGCATGCATAATAAGACATAACAGCAGCCTAAAATAGGTTGAGAGAAAATGGGACTGTATGTTCAGTTTGAAGAAAAAGAAGAAAGTCTATGTGCAGGACTTGGTTCCCTCTCTACCAGCAAAATCAGTCCATTTAAAAGAACAGGGACAAAGTTGGATCAGTCTTACGTTTTACAGAAAGAGAAAAGACCTGAGAGCCACTGACAAGATTTGATGCATTCAGGGATCTTGAATGCCATGAAGCCCAATCCAAAGGCACACTGCGGCCTCATTGTTGGTAAAGAAGATAATCCTGTAAATGTTTCATTTAATTGCCACGAAGTAACTTGACCATTTTCAAACTTTTCAAACATATTGCAGCCTAGAATGCATGGTCTCTAAGCCAATCCATAAAATGTCAACCTGGAGTTCATTAACTATCTCCTTGATCTAATAATGATTTCTCAAGATCCAACAAACTATCAACCAACTGCTTGTTGAATTTGTGGTTCACCAAGAAGTTTTTCTTACTGTAAACAATATTCAGAGTCCCCTGTTTATTGTGCAGAAATCCTCGTGTTCAGAAGAACTTTCTACAGTGGTTATAGTCGACCATGACTGATTTACCAGTTTACATACCAATAACTGGGAAAAAGCTACTCTGTAACAAAAGAGGGGCAAAGATAAGACTGCCAGGGAATGCCAGGTTAGCTATGTAGACTGAATCTAAATAGTTATAATAGATACCTGCTACATGGCAGTCACTCAGATTAGAATGTATCAGCCCTATCTAGTAGAGTTATAGCTAAACTAGGAAATGCAAGTATCCCAATGCATATGTGTTCCGAATCATTCAAAGCAGCATTCTAGGAAGCTGCATTGAAATGGACGAACAAGCCTGAACCCGTTCCAGCACCAGAAGAAGCGATTTATTTACTATGATTGGATACAGAATTCAAGAATACCACAATTACATCTCTTTAAATACAAAAGAGCATTATTATCCTTGAACTCTGAGCTATGGCTAAAGGTCACATTCATAAATGGAATCAGCTAGAAAATCTATAATGTACAGAAACTGAAAGAGAGTTATGACCCTTTGTTTTTCAACTTTTGGCATGTACATAAATGGTTGTCATGCATTCGTTCACTTAGAAGCTACAACTGAAAGGTTGTCAGTTAAAGTAAGACACAGGAGTAGATGTTTTCTCTGCTGAAAGTATGTTTTACTGTGATGTCTAGTTCTAATTAACCATTGACTATTGGAATGCACATACCCAATGCTTGTTGTTTACATGGATCAGCTCTATTATTAATTAGTGTACTTGTTTCCTTTGTTCTTAAAATATGTTTTGGCACAGGCTGTCCATATGGTACAGTTATGCACTTTGGAGCTGGTGAGACTAGATTGAATCCGTATGATACACAAACTATTTCCTATAATTTAAGTTGTGGTTGCATTATAAGAGTGACAGTCTTAGTATGGATGTTGGATGGTATTTCGCCTCTGACTGGATTCATTCCTTCTGTTCAGTGGTTCAAAATTAAGATAACCACAAATAACAAATCACAAAAATTCATTTTTAAATATATTTTTTTCATGAAAACATTAATACCAATAGATGCTGGTACATTAGTAATTAGCTTTTTGATAGTTCGGCCATTGTATCTTTGCACCTCAATATTATGTTCTTATGATTTAACGTCTATTTGTATAAAAACATAACTTTTCCATGATGGCTTTTCTGGCATTTTAAGTTTCTTATTTCCTGTTAGCTAAAATGCCAAAGGGTAACATTTTATAATCCAAGTTTACAATCAATCTTTGTTATTTTCATTGAAAATGAAGTAAAAGCTCGTTTTGTTGTTTTTAGTTGATCAGTGTTACCATTGCAGCTGCAGTTTGGAAAATGAAATTAAATCAACAACTTATGCTTACCCTCTAGGAGCTTTATCTAATGGTACTTACCCTGTCAGAATACGAACGCCTTAGGTGGGATTTCTTAGAATCTTAGAAAACAGCCCAATTTGTCTAGCACAAGCCAATTGCTCATGAGGATAAAATTGACATATATATTGTAATAATAAATTCTATTTCATTAGATGGCACTCTGGCTTGTCATGGTTCATGACAAGGGAGAAGACATGCTGAAATTACTAGCAGTTTACTAGAGTTTATTTTCAGTGACACTGCTATTTCTTTGGTTAATCTGATACTTGAAACTGACCAGTTAGGCAATAGGTGTTCGAAGGAGGATTTTCTTGACCTGAATGATGATCGATTTGGTCATAGATTTCTCCATTACATTTCAATCACTCATGACATTTCTAATAACTAGGTAAAAATACTCCAGCAGAAAAGAAAGTAATCACATACATTCTATGCTGAAATGTTTTATTCTGGATGTAATATTATCACAGGTTCCAGCCAACCTAAATCTACTCATCTCAAAACCATTAGTAATAAGCTGGAGCACTGATATAATCCTAACAGTTATTTACATCACTGCACTGATGCCATTTGCATGTCTTAGCCTATTTTGGAGCTGCCAACATCATCACTTGACAAAGTCCCAGCAACCATAGGTTACAAATGATGGCATCCTGATGCTAACACTGCCAGGTGGTGTTGACCAATGGATAGTGATTTTGGTAATGTGAGAAAAGGACCAGTAGCTGTAACAGAACCAAATACAGCTATCTAGAGTAACTATGAAATTCTAGTAACCAAAATGGCTACTACTCAGCAAATGCCTAACTGGATCTCCTTGTGAGCTTCATAAGTACAGCTCCAATGTAAATCTGTAAACAGTTCGCTTATTCTTTTGTTCTGTGTAGATAAATTTGAGTTTATTCCTTTAAAACTAAGTTCAGACGACCGTTCTAATTAAATCTCTATACGTTTAGATCAGATTTCAGTTGATATTATATAATTCTGATTATAATTCCATGTTATTTTGTTGTAGTGTAGCTATGTATATGACTTATATGAATGCTTTATTTTTAATTAATTTTTATTTTCCTACTTTTACTCATATTTTAACTTTGTGTTTCCATAATTTTGAGATTGTTAACATTGTACATTTGTATTTTTTTTCTTAATGATTCAATTCTTTTCTGTAGTTTTTGTTTTGTCTTCAAAGACGCTATGATTATGCATATTGTTTCTGATTATTTTCACCGAGTTTCTGTACTTTAACCTTTTTCTTGCTATATTTCAGTTTGATGTAATGTTTTATTTCTTTATTTTGTATGAATTTTTGTGGACTGAGCATGGACTAACAGTTAGCATGGATCTGAAGACTCATGATTCAAATTATAATACCATAACTATCTTTCTGTAACTTTATTTCTACAGTATCAGAATTTGCAGTTTCTGATCTGTTCCTCTCGTTTCTGATCTGACATCCACATGGAAATTGATTCGTGGGTCTATCAATAAAAAAAATTAGGAACAGCTAAGCTCAGATAGCCATTGTATTATCTTTGGCTGTAAACTTGAAAACAAATTGGCAAGAGTAACGTAGTAAACCAGCACCCTCAAGTAACTCCAAACCGAAGGTCAACAATAATCAAACTAGGGGAATGTGCTAGATATCGGAGAGGAAAAGTGTTGATTATTCAAACACCCCAAACACATTTTTTCTTGACAGGTCGTACAGTGTGAGGTGAAGCAACATCATGTTTTAACCTCTTCCTTGTAGTCAACAAATACCATGGTTGTCCAACATGAACTTATAGCGGCATCTTCAAAGAGGAATGACTCCATCACAAATGTTGTTGTGAATCTGATCCTTTCTGTTACTTTCTCATCATGCAATGACTGATGCTCTAAAGCTGTTGGTTTTATGTGTATCCATACAATAAGGATTAAGATGTTGACTGGACATGAAGGGAAAAATGTGCTTCAACAGTCCATAAAATTCTATCAGTTCATATGTCTATCTATCCATGAACCCCGGGTAAAAAGCAGTCTTTGATTTCCATCTCCTGGTTCCAGTGCACGAACCATCTGTATCCTGTATGGATATAGGCTGAACACCTTACTTTACAGACTCTAATATATGGAATTCCACTTTATTTTGCCATCTAATTGGTAGTAAATTCTCAATATGTAGTTTTTCTGCAACTTTGAGTATCGTCTTCCTAAAATCTGCGATACCCTCAACTGGTGTTTGAGAACGACTAATCAGACATTTTTATCAGTCCAGAATGTTTCAATTATAAAAGGTTATGTTGTTCATTAAATATGGTGATGACTCCTCAAGTGGTTCGAAATATCCAATAAAAGCATTTTCATTTCATATGTATATGAATGAGCTGAAACCCGGTTTTTAATAATTTTCATTATAGTTTAATACAATAAGATGGTTCTTGGAGATCAGCAATCTAATCAATTTCCCTTCAGTTTCACGTTGATTCAGTTTCAATGTACTAGTGTGAGATGCTTTACAACATTCAGAACTATGAGAGAATGTTCTGTAAATAGACGAATTAGGTATATACCGCCTCTAGTGGCCAAGTTCGTCTCAATGCCAAGGTTTTTTCATGTCACCTGATTGTTGTAGGTATCAAACGTCACCACGTATTAGGTCGTCAAGAAACTAATGTCGCGTTTTGGAACATTTTCATTAAGCATCCAAAAAACGTACATCACGTACGATAGTTAAACGAACTGCCTATACGTCACGTTAGTGTAGCCTATATACTGTGTAAAGTTTGATATACTCTAATCGCTTATAGTGATGGCAACGACGAGACACGCATTCGACATGTAATGATGTTTGAATACAAGAAAGGAAACAACGCCTCTTTAACAACAAAGAATATCAAAGAAGTTTATCGAAACGTTTTGTCAACGATGGTTCAGCCAATTTCGTTCAGGTGGCTTTAGCCTTAAAAACTGTGATGGCAGAAGTCTACATATTAGAATTAATATTGATGCTCTGAAGACGCTTGTTGAATCTAACCCAAGGCAACACACTTGTGAAATGGCCCTGAAACTGCATGTCTCTCATGAAACAATGTGTAAACAGCTAAGGAATATGGGAAAACTCCATAAAGAAGGTGTTTCGGTGCCTCACGAACTATCCGATGATCATCGTTTCCAATGTGTGAACGTTGCTTCGTCTCTCCTGGCGCGTAATGCGCGTTAACCATTTTTGGACAGAATTGTCACCGGTGATGAAAAATGAATTCTCTATGCGAATATCAAACGCCAAAAA
>NW_013667716.1:201006-216344 GCF_000517525.1 Limulus polyphemus
CTGCAACACCATCTTAATGGGAAAACGTATGTAAATGTGGAAGGTGTTAAAGAGGACATCGACATGTTTTTCGTTTCAAAGCTAAGTGATTTCTTTAATCAGAACATTAACAACCTGATTGTAAGATGGAAAAGCATCATCGATATGAATGGAGACTATTTTATTTAATAAATGTTTTGTTTTGATATATAAGTTGTCGGGTTTTTTCATCTGAAAAAAGCTACATTAATTTCTTGACGACCTAATATAATGTAACATCTTCTTATGGGTTTAATTGTTTAAGTAAAAAGGCTAATGGAGTAAAATCAATGTTTTAGGTTATTCTCCACCTTCACCATTATTTGGTGGAACAATATTTTAAGTTGGTGAAACATCAGCTCACTAGTCACTTCAACAACAACTTCCAAGTGTATGCTACCACATAACTATCTATATTGCTCTACAAACAACAACTTTCTGGTCAAACAAAAATACACAAGAAAGTTTGTTTCGGGTATTCGTACATGCGCTTACTGTTCCTAGAGGGAAGGCAGGTAGTCAACAGCACTCACCGTTATTGTAATCGAACAGTGAGATTTGACCGCTGGGCAGTATTTGGTGTTATTATTTTTTATTTTTTGCAGCAAACGGACATAAGCCATGAACTTTCGAACCCACTTTGCGACACATCAACAACCAGACCACTCCCGGCCCACACAATAACAGTTAATCTTAAGGAAACGTTCTAAATGTTTTATAGTCTTCAAACTTTGAGATTTGTACTTAGCTTACAAGAATGATATAAGGGGTGTCATAAGGGCTCGTGAGGAGGAGGAGGAGTGTGTGAAGGAGGCCAACCTCGCGCGGGCCGTATGGTATGACATGATTTTCATATATGTGTTCATTCAGCCACATATGTGTTAGAAATGTTTCACAGAATTACTTTTTGAGGCCCCCTTGGAACTTAAGGGCTTTACATCGCCCCATCTCTCCAAATGACGTCCTTGTATGGTACAAACGTTGCTTTTTGTTTTACTGGACATTTATAGTGCTTATTACAGATTGAGTAGACCTGAATTGTGTTTGCTTAATCCACATGATGTACTTCTTTGATAACGAGGAACCCAATTTTTAGAAAATAAAGTTTGGAAGCAGCTTGAATGGGTAGTGAAAGAAACTTCATGACAAACTTCATGATGTAATTGTCTTCGTTTTTAATGCAAAAGAGATAAAATTATTCAATTTATCAGTCCCGAATTTTCTTTTATTTTTTCGTTTGTAATTAATTAGAAAGCTACACAATGGACTATCTGTGCTCTGCCCACCACAGGTATCAAAAACCGGTTTGTAGCGTTGTAAGTCTGTAGACATACCGCTATGGCACTGTTTTTTTTTTCCTCTATGAATAATACATTATTTGTTATGAATTTTGCGCAAAGCTACATGAGGGCTATCTGCGTTAACCGCTCCTAATTTAGCAGTGAAAGACTAGAGGGAAGGCAGCTAGTTATCACCACCCACCGCCAACTCTTGGGCTACTCATGAAGAATACATAAGTTCATTACATGAACTTCTTGATGAAAGCAACCTTTTTAATCTCGCAAATTTTAGTCTAAATGCTCATATCCAATCTTCCGAAACTCGGCCTAAATTTGTATTTTGTCTGACACTAACAATATTATTTCGATCATTATAATATCTAATATATATATATATCAATTTACCTAACTCAAGAAGAGAATAAAAAGTTTTAATGGTATAAACATTATTTTTAATTTTGCAAGTTGGTAAAGCATTTTTCTATAGAAGTAACACAAATGAAAACATTTTTAGCTAATGATCTAATTTATCATTTTTTCTGGATATAATAGCAACAAGGAAGTATACAGTTTTTGAATATCCTACAAACAAACGTATTCATACAACAGTGAAATAAAATCTTGAAGAAAATACGGTAGAAACTAAAGTAAGTTGAACACGTTTATAAATATTCTATAGTTACATTTCTTACAACTCTATAGGTCACACCTGAAATCGGGTTGGACCACCTTTAGCCTCGGTGTTACACAGTTTCAGAAGGTGTCAGTGAATTGTGGTGAAGTGTATTCCAAAAATATTTTCTTGGATGGCAACTAAAATCATTGTCATGATTTTTAGAAATAGTCTAGAACAATTTTGACTGGATAAATTGTTGCATTATCAGTTTAGAAGAGGTCTTTTTCCATTGGAATATAAATACAACACTGTGAGACGATTTGCAACAATGTTTAGGTGCAACCTGAAACACTTAGCTTTAGATCAAAGTCCTCAACATTACTATGCTATCTCAACCAACTTATACTGTCGGATCAGCAAATATGGAGTTAAGTGCCTCATATAATAAGGTGAACTCGAATCACTAGATAATTATCACATGCTTTCAGTAGTTTTTGTTAAAACTTTATCTTTTAAGCACCGCTGCAGTTAAGCTTACCTCTTTGAGTTTGGGGTAAGCAGCTTTTGGACTGGTCAATGCCTGTCATTTTTCAGTTTTTATGTCCTTTGCATGGTATTGTTGCAGGGAGTCAAACTGTGACCACTTTTAAAAGAACCAATCGTTTATGGTTAGAGCGTGAAGAGTTATTGGAATTATGATCACTATTGAAAGAGTGACTCAATGATGGTTATAATATGAAACAATCATCGAATTTTGATCACTATTAAAAGAGTAACTCAATGATGGTTATAATATGAAACAATCATCGAATTTTGATCACTATTAAAAGAGTAACTCAATGATGGTTATAATATGAAAAAATCATCGAATTTTGATCACTATTGAAAGAGTAACTCAATGATGGTTATAATATGAAACATTCATCGAATTCTGATCACTATTGAAAGAGTAACTCAATGATGGTTATAATATGAAAAATTCATCAAATTCTGATCACTATTAAAAGAGTAACTCATTGATGGTTATAATATGAAACATTCATCGAATTCTGATCACTATTGAAAGAGTAACTCAATGATGGTTATAATATGAAACATTCATCAAATTTTGATTACTATTAAAGGAATCAGTCAAATGTGGCTTATAATGTGAAATGTCGTAACTTTACAAAAGTTTTAAATCTTTTTTTTTGGTAATTACTATCATTTGGCGGCGACATTTTCGATTGCAACTGTTAGAAAAAACAATCAAAACCTAATGGCAGATGTTTTTGAACAGCTAGTGAGAAAATAGTTATTGACGAGAGCCTACTATCATGAAGTTCTAAAGGTTGAAGAAAACCTTGAACTAACTCGTAGTATTGCACACTAACCATTTCATGACCAGATCTAAGCATTTATAAGGCTCACATATTACTTGACACATTACGTGACCACTAAGCATCCTTAATTATAAGGTCAATTGAACCTTGTAACTATTTTACACACACACGCTATTCGACCTATTGATAGTGTCAGAACCAATCAACAGGAGGCGCAAAGTTTGTTTTTGAATTGTCTTTCTAACTTACACTATTACATGGGTTGGTTGGGATGAAATAGTGTCCAATGAGGATTAAGATGATATGTATTGTAGTCACATTTCAAAATAACCATTGTTGTAATTTTCCAGGTACTTAAATTTAAGTTTATTCCTGTATCTCAAGTTACTTTTACTGAAATAAATTAGAGCCAGTAGCAGTATAAGACATAAACTTTGTTTTTCTAGAGAAAAAATTGTCAAATCAATTAATTTGTTTTGAGCCAAAAGATGTCTGATGAATATCAATTACCATATTTTATACAAAAGATATACAAACAATTAACGTTGAATGTATAAATTTTCCAACATTCTAAAGTGCCAAAAGGTTATAGTTTTTAGGTCAGGGCGCTCGACTCGTAATCCCCGTCACACGAAACATGCTCGCCCTTTCAGCCGTGAGAACATTATAATGTGACGGTCAATCCCACTATTCGTTGGTAAAAGAGTAGTCCACTAATTGGCGGTGAGTGGTGATGACTAGCCGACTTCCCTCTAGTCTTACAATGCTAAATTAGGAACGGCTAGCGCAGATAACCCTCGTGTATCTTTGCGCGAAATTCGAAACAAACAAACAATCTTTAGTAAAAGATAACTCAAGTACTTTCCAAGTGATAAATGTTTTGAAATGGATGGGTTTCACGCTGCACGCGATTTGTGTTAATAGTCATTGACCGTCTGGGGGCAGTAGTAATTTTTGTTTCACCTCTCAGAACGATATTCAAACACAATTTTGTTATATTCTTTGTTTAATTTGATTAGAATGGTGAAGAAGAAAAATTCTTTAAGTACATAACAATTAATAGGGCGGACTATAAAAAGGGTTAACTGTATACGAAAATTACATTTGCAGAGTTATTCAGATAATTTCGAACAAAACATTATCTAGTTAATCGTTTATTGTATTTTTGAGTCATTTAAACGTGTTTTCCTGCTTTAAGTTATCTGAAATCAATATATTGAATGATTTTTAGATATATTTATTCGATTTAGATTTTTTTCAATTTTAATGACTTGCGTCATCAACATGGATCAATAGCTTTGGTTAATACCTAAAAGCAAGTGTAGTTTTCAGTTTTATTTTAGTATTTTACCGATTGTATATGCGATCGCAAAGTAATTGATGTATTTTATTGCCTATATTTTTATAGACTTAAGAAGTTCAATTTGGAAAAACAGCCTTAATAGACTGCAGCTCAGTAAATGTGCATAACTAAATAAAGAATTAAACATTCACTAGATTCTATTCAATTACTGTTAAAAAAAAGAAATAAAAAAACAAAGAATTTGTTGAAATAAAATAATAAAATTACTAATAGAGTTTCAAGAATAGATGGTTTACATGATCAGATACTCACAAATATGAAAGGATAATTAGGCTTTGATATATTGTTCCAAAACCCAAGCCCCCCCCCCCCTTAGTGGCACAGCGGTATGTCTGCGGACATACAACGCTAGAAACCTAGTTTCGATACTCGTGGTGGGCAGAGCAAACAAACAAGACCAAAACGTGAAGAGAACAAAACAACACAGAGAGACGTTCAATATCGAAGAAACTTGTTTATTTCAAATATCTCAGGTAAACAATACCTATAAAGTCGAAAGATTCATTTACAAATAAAAAAAGGAACATTAAGGTAAAATTCCAACATTTAGATGCACAAATAAAAAAATAAAAACTTATTAGGATAAATTTTAACAAACAACGAGTAGGTTCTTCTTCATTGTTTATTAGTTCTTTTTTCCCCCATACTGCTGATGACATTTCGAATAACTTGCTGGAGCAGCAAAGTACACTCCTGGATAAAGGCAACTCTAAGCTCCTGGACAGTGTAGGATCAGCTTGTCTGTCTCTACCTGTTCTCCTTAACAAGTCCCGTACATGATCAATAAGATTTAGGTCCTGTGACTTAGCAGGCCAGTTCAGTACCTCTGTTCCTTCATTCTTAAAAAAATATGTTGAGTGATCCTGGCGGTGTGAGGACAGGCATTATAATGCTGATTCACGAACTCATCTCCGACAGCACCAGCAAAAGAGCGGACCATGGTTGGCAGGATCTCCCCCATATAACGCCTTGCTGCCAGGGATCTTCCATTCACCATATAAGAGGTCTGTCTGTACGTTTCATGGTTGAGCCACTCCCAAAGGCATCCTGTTGGATAATGTTACGTCTCCAAACCTTCACACGTCGATCACTTGAAGATACATAGAACCCGCTCCCATCTGTCAACAGCACAGGAGCCCACTGCTAAAGGATCCAAGTAATATGTTCCTGGGCAAACACCAGCTGGGCTGTTCGGTGTCTTATGGTTTATATAGGCGTTCCATCTGGTATCCTGGATCCGAACCAGTTTGATGGAGCCTGTTCCTGAGCATTCCAGTGGACTGCTGAAGCTCGTTCCTGAGACCTCTAGCACTGCTGGCGCGGTTTCTAATGGTTAATTCCCACAGATGTCGCACTTGTAGCTCTTTTGTGACCCTAACCTGGCTTCTTGATGCATTTCCAGTGGCCTGGTATTTGCGCTACAATCTACTGACCACAGTCTGGGTGCAGCCCTACTTTAGTAGAGTGACGGCTCTGCAAACTTCAGTTTTAGTTAATTGGTTTCGAACTGTTTGCAAATGTCAATACCAGCAAAAATACCAATAAACGAGGCGATATCCTAATAGTAATAACTCATTTTGCGAGTAGTGTAGTATGTATATAGGAAGTCAATTTTCGTGTGTCTCAATACATTTATTATCTTTATTCGGATATAGCGTAAACCGGTTTCGTTTCGTGTTAAATAAGTACTACTTGTCTGTATTGAGTTTGCCATGTTTTACTTGTCAGTCAGAGCTTGGATAATATTTTGTAATCACTTACATCTTGCAAAAGTTTCAAGCATTTAACGATTTTATCTTCTCATGTAAATAGCAGTCCACCCCCCCCCCAAAAAAAATACAATATGCACTCATTTATCAAATTATCTCCTCGAAAGATGACAATACTTAATAGTTTCATATCAAGTTAGTTATTTTGACCTACAGAGCTCGAAAAAAAATTAAAAGTTTGTAGAGATTCACATCCAGCATAATGCTATGTGTACGAACCGCGTAAAAATATTAGAAATAAAAGTTAGTAAACAAATATAAAAAATAGTACACAGTAAGCAAGCATTAGTGCATGTTTTTATTATTATCCAGTTGACGCATGTGCACAACTGCTAAGTTGCAACGTATCAGAAACGTGTGTGATGTGACGTGTTTATGATATAATAATTATGTATGTTTTATTTCTCGTAAGAGAAATTAAATAAAGGTCTTCATTATTGATTTCTTTGGCAGTGTATTCAGTACTTTTAAATTGTATTTCAATATAGCGTCATTTTATGAAATAATGCATAAGAAACATAATCGTTCTCTCTGACTTTCGTTTTCATGACGTTATCTTATTACCAATCACTACAACATATTAAAATCCTAGACGTCTTCCATAGACCAGCTTTCTCTTTTATCCATCTGTATGTTTAAATATCTAGATTTACGTTCAGTTCATTAACTGGTGCTTTAAATCACCTACTTACTCAACTATTTCACTAAATATCCTCTATAACCTTCTAAACACCGGACATGTTCTATGGACCAGCTTCCTCCTTTAGCTATAACCTTCTAAACACCGGACATGTTCTATGGACCAGCTTCCTCCTTTAGCTATAACCTTCTAAACACCGGACATGTTCCATGGACCAGCTTCCTCCTTTAGCTATAACCTTCTAAACATCGGACATGTTCTATGGACCAGCTTCCTCCTTCATATACAACCTTTTAAACATCGGACATATTCCATGGACCAGCTTCCTCCTTCATCTACAACCTTCTAAACATCTGACATGTTGCATGGACCAGCTTCTTCTTTTCGCTACAACCTTTTAAACACCGGACATGTTCCATGGACCAGCTACCTCCTTCATATACAACCTCTTAAACATCGGACATATTCCATGGACCAGCTTCCTCCTTCATCTACAACCTTCTAAACATCTTACATGTTGCATGGACCAGCTTCCTCCTTTAGCTACAACCTTTTAAACACCGGACATATTCCAAGGACCAACTTCCACCTTCATCTACAACCTTTTAAACATCTTACATGTTCCATGGACCAGCTTCCTCCTTCATCTACAACCGATGTTTAAAAGGTTGTAGATGAAGGAGGAAGCTGGTCCATAGAATATTTCCGATGTTTAAATGTTGTAGATGAAGGAGGAAGCTGGTTCTTGGAACATGTCCGATGTTTAAAAGATTGTAGATGAAGGAGGAAGCTAGTCCATGGAACATATTTCATGTTTAAAATGTTGTAGATGAAGGAGGAAGCTGGTTCTTGGAACATGTCCGATGTTTAAAAAAGACATATTCCATGGACCAGCTTCCTCCTTCATCTACAACCTTCTAAACATCTTACATGTTGCATGGACCAGCTTCCTCCTTCATCTACAACCTTTTAAACATCAGACATATTCCATGGACCAGCTTCCTCCTTCATCTACAACCTTTTAAACATCGGACATATTCCATGGACCAGCTTCCTCCTTCATCCACAACCTTTTAAACATCGGACATGTTCCAAGAACCAGCTTCCTCCTTCATCAACAACCTTTTAAACATTGGACATATTCCATGGACCAGCTTCCTCCTTCATCTACAACCTTCTAAACATGGACCAGCTTCCTCCTTTATCTACAACCGTTTAAACACCGGACATGTTCCATGGACCAACTTCCTTCTTCATCTACAACCTTTTAAACACCAGACATATTCCATGGACCAGCTTCCTCCTTTAGCTACAACCGTTTAAACACCGGACATGTTCCATGGACCAACTTCCTTCTTCATCTACAACCTTTTAAACACAGGACATATTCCATGGACCAGCTTCCTCCTTTATCTACAACCGTTTAAACACCGGACATGTTCCATGGACCAACTTCCTTCTTCATCTACAACCTTTTAAACACCAGACATATTCCATGGACCAACTTCCTCCTTCATCTACAACCTTTTAAACTCCGGACATATTCCATGGACCAACTTCCTCCTTCATCTACAACCTTTTAAACATCTGACATGTTCCATGGACTAGCTTCCTCCTTCATCTGCAACCTTTTAAACACCGGACATGTTCCATGGACCAGCTTACACCTTCATCTACAACCTTCCAAACATCTGACATGTTCCATGGACAGTCATTTAAAATCACGCACCATCCTTCCACATATTTACCTATTTAACCATTCGATATTAAATCCATTTACGTATTCCTCAATTAAACTACTTATCCACCTTTTTTATACAAAACATTTAAAGTATTTTGAAACCACAAACGTCTTCCATATACCACCTTTGTTTTTATCCAACTGTATAGGTTGGTATTTTTATCAGTCCTAGTTTTCTATCTAAGTATATTATTAGGTATTTTTATCATTCCTTGTCTCCTATCTATGTATATTATTATCTATTTTTATCAGTCCTAGTTTTCTATCTAAGTATATTATTACGTATTTTTATCATTCCTTGTCTCCTATCCAAGTATTTTATTACGCATTTTTATCATTCCTAGTCTCCTATCTATGTATATTTGTAGCTATTTTTATCAGTCCTAGTCTTCTATCTAAGTATATTATTATCTATTTTTATCAGTCCTAGTTTTCTATCTAAGTATATTATTAGGTATTTTCATCAGTCCTAGTCTCCTATCTATGTATATTTGTAGCTATTTTTATCAGTCCTAGTCTTCTATCTAAGTATATTATTATCTATTTTTATCATTCCTAGTCTCCTATCTAAGTATTTCATTAGGTATTTTTATCAGTCCTAGTTTTCTATCTATGTATATTATTATCTATTTTTATCAGTCTTAGTTTTCTATCTAAGTATATTATTAGCTATTTTTATCATTCCTAGTCTCCTATCTAAGTATATTTGTAGCTATTTTTATCAGTCCTAGTCGTCTATCTAAGTATCATATTAGCTACTTTTATCGCTCGATAAGCTTGCATTTCTCTTGCTTTTATTAACAGTCAATTTATTTGCTTTATTGTGATTTGTAACGAAAGAAAACCCAATAGGATATGTTTTCAATTGGTTTGTTTTCATTTCATTTATTTATTTATAGAGGCATCTCTACTAAAATGGAGGGAATTTTTCATACAACCCTTATAACAGATTACTTTGTTTTTTAAAATAAAGTTTTAATTTTCTTTGTATTTTTAAATCGTTTTCTCACATCAGTCTAACGTATGGACTGATAGTATTTGGTCTACGCGGTGGTTTAAGAGCAAGTATTCTGTAGCTTTTTGCTAAAATATCCTAAACTAAGGGACTGATTAATCTTTAAGTTTGAATGAAAATCGTATCACAGGCATACAAACAGCAACAATACTTGGGATTCAAACTGGCGTATTTACGTGTTTTACACTCACCAAAAAGAAACCTATCATTCTATAAGTATTTGAATAACTTGTAGCAATCCATCACAATTTAATTCTTCGTATTGTTAGCTGACACTGGGCAGCTTGTACATAATTGAATAAATAAAGTTGTTTAAACATTTGTTTAACAACAAGTTAAAGCTTGGAATGGTCTATTCTTTCATTGGGGTGTGTGTCTATGGGCCAGACTAGTTTCGGAGAATTCCACTCCTCATCAGTGACCCTGGACACTACCACCAATGAAATATCAGACCAAACCAAGCCTTCATACTAGTGAGGTATCGATTTGATTTTCGATACCTCACTAGTATGAAGGCATGGTTTGGTGTGGTATTTCATCGATATCTTGCCAAGAATGCGTTAGCATATCCTGGGGTCACCAACGTTTCTATTGAACTTGGTGACCTCTATGGCCAAATTTATCATTTCATTTTAGATTCCTGGCAGTGTATATGGAATTCCGTGCAACATTCCAATATCTACAAGAACATTGTTCCTGTTGTTTCTTCTCACATCAAGTATGAATGTACGAACAGACATCAAGAAGTTATTATTACACGCCCCCGGTTTAATTGCACAGGTCCAAATGGACATCTGTACAAAATAAAAGTACACCCAAATGGTGAATGAAGCCATTGTTTAAAGGGATCGAGCAGCCATAAAACAACAGATGGGTAACATAAAAGTCCCTTTTACCTACCTCTCTCTATTAACTACGAATTGTCTATATCCCGCAATATATAACTTTGTTATAACAAATAACATACAAATTTAATGTATTTTTCTTTTTACTAATAGGGCTACTTCTTTTGTCCTTGTCTCTAATGGCTGGAGTCGCCCCCAGTCGAGAAGAACTAACTATGTAAACTTTTTTCCTTATGTATTATTCCAATAGCATGACCTTGTAGGATTTTAGTGTAATACAGTTAAGTATAAAAAAAGTATAATAATGATAAAAAAATAATAAATTTTTTTTGAAAAAAAAACAAAACGTATGTATGTATATGTAACTACTAACTTCTCCTTAATGCTACATGGCAGAGTGACGAATGTATCTAATTCAACTAGATCAGATAGGTGAAACTGGGAGCATATCATCTGCTGATGGCGCCCCCATAAATCGCTAAAAAAAAAATCATCGACAGACTACCACTCGACTTCTTGCCGCGGGACACGGTAACTTCATCCGCCACTACAAGCCTAAAGCCCGAGTATTCCCTGAACGCATCCGACGTCTACGAAAGGGATGCATACTCCTTCAACCCAAGTCACCCGAAGATTTCCGCTACGTTCGCCAGCCTTGGTCTTCAACCCCCCTCCGTCACTTGCCAACCACCCAAAAGCAATGCTAGTCTCCACACAACATTTCTCCGGAACGTTCATCTATCCTTTACGCCAGAAGAAATACACCAAGCCCCGAAAATTACAACCAACTCTATGATCCACCCAGTCTACCGTATCTAGCCAAAGAAAACAGGGTCACCCTCCACGTTTATGAAAGTTGCCACAATTTTAAAAAATACAGCAAATTTCATCCTCACCCACGGTTGCCAACTTGATTATCATCACTTTAAGGCAGAAAAACCTTATCGCAAGCCTCACCCACCCCATACCTTTCCTACCCCCCCCCCCCAGACCCACGTTTCACAACACCCAGAATAAAATCACCACCAACCAATACTCTACCGCCCATCTTAATACAACAGACCAAGCTACTCAAACCTCACCCGAATCACGAGGTATGTCAACTCACACCACCACTACTAGGAGAAAAAAGGCACCCAGACCCAGCCAATTCACAGCTACCATCGACGACTATCAGCAAACCAACAACCCTCCTCCCAGCCCCAAGCCACTTTCTACTATATCATCGGCGTCAAGCTCACCGAACGCCCTAGTAATAGACACCTCCCCCGATCTCTACCTACCCGACGAACCTGTCTGTGCCTTCCGCTCACTCACCAACAACACCGAGGTCTCCACGCCTCCACCGCCTGGATCCAGAAACTGAGCCACTTTAAAACCATGGCGAACACCAGGAAACTCCACAACAGATTCAATAGCTAATCCACCCCCAGCACCGGACTTCACTTTGCCTTCCCTACTTACTTCTTCTCGCTAATCGGGCACTGGTAACGATTGATTCGTTACCTATGAATGTGGGTTTTCTCGGGGTACTCCCGTTTCTCCCACATTAAATTCTTGGCATAGGATTTTTAGATCCCCGCCGCCCTGATGGACCATCTGTCCGATATCGGCCGTTTAGTTTAGTTTAATTTGCTCTTCACTTTTATTGTCTACAGTTACTCTCTCTTTACCTTTTTCAACTTATACACCTCGTCTGCATTAATATCCTATCTTCTCAAGTTAAGCCTATATTCCTAGATCACGAGCGGGTTGAAGGAGGATTGTCTAATCTTCGAGCACCCCAGATTAGTAATTATTTCTTCGGAAATAATTATTTTGAAATCTAAATAACTGCCAGGAACAAACATATTTCATTGGTGCTAGTGTCCAGGGTCACTGATGAGAAGTGGAATTCTTCGAAACTAGTCTGGCTCATAGACACACACCTCAATGAAAGAATATATCATTCCAAGCTTTAACTTGTTAAACAAATCTTTAAACAACTCTAATTATTCAATACTTGAGATGTTTGCAAGTTACTGTGAAATCTCCAACCGCTTCATAAATCGCGTTCCATCAAGATGATCTATTTTTTTATTTCATTTACTAAAGATATTTTGCGAGCTGAAACAATATGCACTAAATATGTTTTTCGGGGTCTCAAAATATTCAACACAAACTACGTCAGGTATTACCTCCCAAAGAACTCCCTATATTTGATATGTACTCATACACATTCGGAGTATTTAAATACAAATATGACAGACAAACATACACAGTTGACTACTCTACGTCGTAAAGTTAGATCCTGAACGTAGCAGATAATAACATTTAATTTATCGTCAAACAGATCCCGAACGTAGCAGATAATAACATTTAATTTATCGTCAAACAGATCTTGAACGTAACAGATAATAACATTTAATTTATCGTCAAACAGAAAGTTACGTTCAAGATTAAATGTTATTATTTTATCGTCAAACAGCTCTATTACTATATTGGTTATGAAAGAATGTTGAAGTACAGCATAAAATAAAATGAAACGAATCAGATTTATGCAAAAGAAGTAAATGAAACAGAATATTTGGGAAAATCGAAAAAAACAACAAAGTTTTGCATATAAATTAAGAATTATAAGTAAACATGTTTTGAAATCTTGTTCTTCCTAATTTTAAACCAGCATATTTTAATGAAGTAGAAACTAGGTTATTCAGATTTTTAGGTTAGGAAGGAATACAAAATCGGATGATAACTTTGTTAAGAAACTCCACCTATTCAAAATTAAACAACAATTAATGAAAAACATATTCCAGGAGAAAGTTTGTTTGTTTTGTTTGTTTATAATTAAGAACAAAGCTACACAATGGGCTATCTGTGCTCTGCTAACCACAGGTATCGAAGCCCTTATTCTAGCGTTGGATGCCCGCAGACATACCCTGTGCCCCTGGGGGGGGGGCGGGGCAGAGGAGAAAGACATACTCTACAGAATCAAATGAAAATATAACTTCTAGCTGTTGTCAGGCTTCATGAATCGTCTGTCACTAACTAAGTTAAGCAGTAACTTCAGACTTCTTTCTGATATGCGTATTTCCTCTCACACTTTGTTATATTGAAGCCTTCCATCGTTAAATGTGGAAGAAAACGTCACTAATGCCACTCACTCGTTGAAACAGCAGGATATTTTAGAAAAGATAAGAAAAGGCATACTTGAAAGTTAGCGAGTGTGTAAGTTACATACAGATGTATCGTTAATGTTAGCAAAGGATTAATTTATTTTTGTTTCAGAATTTAACGCAAAAATACATAAATGATATCTGCATACAGCTATCCCTCATTTTGAATTGATACACTAGTCAACGGCACCCACCGCCAATTTTTTCGAGGCTCTCGGATCAGGGAATAGTTGGATTTGACCGTCACGCTTAAATCTCATGCAAGGCCCCACGGAGAGTGTTTTTACGATAATGGGTAACATGCATTGTATTATTGGATTCACTTTCTGAACAAAATAAATGCTTACAACGTCCAACCCAGGTTAATTCATGTAAAAGCAATTTGAATGTTTTCCGAAATTGAAATAACAACAAAAAAAAATAATCGCGCCGAATATGAGCTTGCCAACTATGATTATTTATCAAAACTTATAAGTTGTTCTATATTTACAAAACGAGACGAATAGGGTACAAAATGAATGTATGAGCACGCTTCGTTGTTTAATATCATTTATAAAAAAATATATTATAAAACATTACCATTATTAGAGTGAAGTCACCAAACAATTTTCTTTTCTACTAGAAAATATGCAACTGTTTGTGAGTTATTTGACGATTCTGAAAAAAATAATGATTAAAGTTACTGATCACATCTACTTTTTCAGTTATGATAGACATGTTCAAAACATTCTTATATGTTATGAAGTTGACAACTTCTTTATCATTTATGTATTCATTGAAAGTTGCATTTAAAAATGTTCAACACAATACATAATAGCAATGATTTCCAGGTAGCAAGTTCTTTCTGATTGGCTACTGTTTTAAAACTATGTGCCATCAACACTTCCCGAATCTGTGGTAAAACAAAGATATCTCCTTTCATTTTTGTTTCACTGATTTAAGGAAGTTTGTCAGATAGATATCTGAAACCATTACAATCTTAGTTCTATCCTTTTACAAATTGTATCAATAATTGTATCTGTATATTACAGAAAGGAAAGACAAATTATATTAATCACCTCAAATAGGTATATCACAGAAAAGAAAGAAAAATTGTATCAATAACCTACAAATATGTATATTATACAAAAGAAGGGCAAATTGTATCATAATCAACAAATAGGTATATTACAGAAAAGAAGGGCAAATTGTATGAATAACCTACAAATAGGTATATTACAGAAAAGAAAGACAAATTCTACTAATAACCCACAATTTTGTATATTACAGAAAAAATAATTGTATGAATAACCTACAAATATTTATATTAGAGAAAAGAAAGATAAATTGTATCAATAACCTACAAATATGTACATTACAGAAAAGAAAGACAAATTGTATCAGTAACCTACAAATATGTGTATTACAGTAAAGAAAGATAATTTATATCAATAACATACAAATAGGTATATCACAGAAAATACTGACAAATTGTATCAATAACCTAGAAATAGGTATATTACAGAAAAGATATACAAGTTGTATCAATGACCCAATATTTTGTATATTACAGAAAAGAAATAAGTGTACGAATA
>NW_013667716.1:217274-221359 GCF_000517525.1 Limulus polyphemus
CACAGAAAAGAAAGACAAATTGTTTCAATAACCTACAAATAGGTATATCACAGAAAAGAAAGACAAATTGTTATAATAATCTACAAATAGTTATATTACAGAAAAGAAAACAAATTGTATGAATAACCCAATATTTTGTATATTACAGAAAAGAAATAAGTGTACGAATAACCTACAAATATGTATATTATAGAAAAGAAGGACAAATTGTATTAATAACTCACAAATATGAATATCACATAAAAAAAAGACATATTGTATCAATAATCCACAAATATGAATGTCACAGAAAAGAAAGTCAGATTGTATTAATAACCTACACATATGTATATTATAGAAAAGATGGACAAATTGCATTAATAACCTACAAATATGTACATCGCATTAAAGAAGGATAAATTATATCAATAACATACAAATATGTATATTATAGAAAAGAATATCACATATAAGAAAAACAAATTGTATCAATAATCCATAGATATGTATATTACAAAAAAGAAAGACAAATTTTATCAATAACCCACAATTTTTATATTACAGAAAAAATAATTGTATGAATAACCTACAATTATTTATATTAGAGAAAGAAACATAAATTATATCAATAACCTACAAATAGGTATATCACAGTAAAGAAAGAGAGATTGTATTAATAATCTATAAATATGTATATTGTAGAAAAGAAGGACAAATTGTATCAATAACCTACAGCTATGTATATCACAAAAAAGAAAAACAAATTGTATAAATAACCTACAAATTTGCATATTATAGAAACGAAGGAATTATTGTATTAGTAACCTCCAAATAGGTATGCTACAGAAAAGAAAGATAAATCATATCAATAACCTACAAATATGTACATTACCAAAAAGAAAGAAAAATTATATCAATAACCCACAATTTTGTATATTACACAAAAAAATAGTTGTATGAATAACCTACAAATAATTATATTAAAGAAAAGAAGGACAAATTGTATTAATAACCTACAAATATGTATATCACATTAAAGAAAGACAAATTATGTCAATAACCTACTAATAGGTTTATTAAAGAAAATAAAGACAAATTGTATCAATAACCAACAAATATGTATATCACAGAAAAGAAAGACAAATTCTATCAACAACCTAAAAATAGGTATATTACAGAAAAGAAAGACAAATTGTATCAATAACTCACAAATAGGTTTATTACAGAAAAGAAAGACAAATTGTATCAATAACCTACAAATATGTATATTAGAGAAAAGAAGGACAAATTACATTAATAACCTACAAATAGGTATATCACAGAAAAAATAATTGTATGAATAACCTACAATTATTTATATTAGAGAAAGAAACATAAATTATATCAATAACCCACTAATAGGTATATTACAGAAAAGAAAGAGAGATTGTATTAATAACCTATAAATATGTATATTGTAGAAAAGAAGGACAAATTGTATCAATAACCTACCAATAGGTTTATTACAGAAAAGAAAGCCAAATTGTATCAATAATCTACAAATAGGTATATCACAGAAAAGAAAGACAAATTGTTACAATAACCTACAAATAGTTTTATTACAGAAAAGAATAACAAATTAAATGAATAACCCACAATTTTGTATATTACAGAAGAGATATAATTTTATGAATAACCTACAAATGGGTATATTACAGAAAAGGACGAATTGTATCAATAACCTAAAAATAGGTGTATTACAGAAACGAAAGACAAATTGTATCAGTAACCTACAAATATGTGTATTACAGTAAAGAAAGATAATTTATATCAATAACATACAAATAGGTATATCACAGAAAATACTGACAAATTGTATCAATAACCTAGAAATAGGTATATTACAGAAAAGATATACAAGTTGTATCAATGACCCATAAATATGTATATTATATAAAATAAAGACAAATTGTATCATTAATCTACAAAAAGGTATACTACAGATAAGAAAGACAAATTGTATGAATAACCTACAAATATTTATATTAGAGAAAAGAAAGATAAATTGTATCAATAACCTACAAATATGTTCATTACAGAAAAGAAAGACAAAATATATCAAAAACCTACAAATAGGTATATTAGAGAAAAGAAGGACAAACTGTATCAATAATGCACAAAAACGAATATCACAGAAAAGACGGTCAAATTGTATCAACAATCCACAGATATGTATATTACATAAAGAAACAAATTGTATCAATAACCTACAAATAGGTATATTACAGAAAAGAAGGTCAAATTGTATCAATAATGCACAAACACGAATATCACAGAAAAGAAAGACAAATTGAGTCAACAATCCACAGATATATATATTATAGAAAAAAACGACAAATTGTATCAATAACCTACAAACATGTATTTTCCAGAAAAAAATTGTATCATTAGCCTACAAATAGGTAAATTACAGAAAAGAAAGACAAATTCTATCAATAACCTACACATAGATATATTACAGAAAAGAAAGACAAATTCTATCAATAACCCACAATTTTGTATAGTACAGAAAATAATAATTGCATCAATAACCTACAAATATTTATATTACAGAAAAGAAAGATCAATTGTATCAATAACCTACAAATATGTACATTACAAAAAAGAAAGAAAAATTATATCAGTAACCCAGAATTTTGTATATTACACAAAAAAATAATTGTATGAATAACCTACAAATGATTATATTAGAGAAAACAAAATAAATTATATAAATAACCTACAAATATGTACATTACAAAAAGAAAGTCAAATTATATCAATAACCCACAAATAGGTATATTACAGAAAAGAAAGACAAATTGTATCAATAACCGACAAATATTTATATTACAGATAAGAAAGACAAATATATTAGTAACTCACAAATAGGTATATTACAGAAAAGAAAATCAAATTGCATCAATAACCTACAAATATGTATATTATAGAAAAAATACAAATTGTATTAGTAACTCACAAATAGGTATATTACAGAAAAGAATGACACATTGTGTCAATAATCCCCAAATATGTATATCACAGAAAAAAAGACAAATTGTATCAATTGCCTAAAAATATTTATATTACAGAAAAAAAGGCAAATTGTATCAATAACATACAAATATGTATATTATAGAAAAGAAGAACAAATTGTATCAATAAGTTACAAATATTTATATTATGTAAAAGAAATACAAATTGTAACATTAATCTAGAGTTAGGTTTATTACAAACAAGAAACACAAATTGTATCAATAACCTACAAATATTTATATTACAGAAAAGAAACACAAATTGAATCACTAACCAACTAATATGTATATTATAGAAAAAAAGACAAATTGTATCAATAAGCTACGAATATGTATATTACAGAAAAGAAAAACAAATTTCATTAATAACCTACAAATATATAAAATACAGAAAAGAAAAACTAATTGTATCAATAACCTACAAATAGGTATATTACAGAAAAAAACTAATTGTATTAATAACCTACAAATATTTACATTACAGAAAGAAATTCAAATTGTATCAGTAAACCACAAATATGTATAATATAAAAGAAAATAATTGTATAAATAAACCCCAAATATGTATATTACAGGAAAAAACTAATTGTATCAATAACCTACAAATATGTATATTACAAAAAAGAAAGACAAATTATATATATCACCTACAAATATATATATATATTACAGAGAAGAAAAACTATTTTCATCAATAACCAACAAATATATATAATACAGAAGAAAAGAAAAACAAATTGTATAAATAAACCACAAATATATATATATTATTTAAAAAAAAATGTATCAATAAGCTACAAACATGTGTATTACAGAAAAGAAAAAGAAATTTCATTAATAACCTACAAATATGTATATTATAGAAATGAAAAACAAATTTCATCAATAACCCACAAATATATGAAATACAGAAAAGAAAAACTAATTGTATCAATAACCTACAAATATGTATATTATAGAAATGAAAAACAAATTTCATCAATAACCCACAAATATATGAAATACAGAAAAGAAAAACTAATTGTATCAATAACCTACAAATATGTATATTAT
>NW_013667717.1:0-3881 GCF_000517525.1 Limulus polyphemus
TAAGAACGTGATTTCCTAAAGACAAACGTAAAGTCTAAACATACAAACACAACTAGTAAGAACGTGATTTCCTAAAGACAAACGTAAAGTCTAAACATACAAACACAACTAGTAAGAACGTGATTTCCTAAAGACAAATGTAAAGTCTAAACATACAAACACAGCTAGTAAGAACGTGATTTCCTAAAGACAAACCTAAAATCTAAACAGACTTTACGATTTCACTTATTCTCGGTACAGGTAAACTTATCTTTAATTTAAACATCATTTGTTTCAATTCATAAAGAAAGAACTCAAAAACAAAATAAAATTATTACACGATTTATCTTTGTAAAGTTGACCTATTTCAAAACCCAACATTAAATTATATTTATACCAATTTTTTATCTTTTAATTCTTGTGAATAACACTATTTATCAGTTTTTTATCAACATGCACTGCAACTTTTGACCACTATATATGCCCCCCCCCAGTGGTATATCTGCGGACATATACCGCTAGAAACCGGGTTTCGATACCAGTGGTGGGCAGAGCACAGATAGACCTTTGTGTAGTTTGTGCTGAATAGCAAACAATAACAAAAAAAAAGGTAGATTTAAGTAAAGTAAGGAGGTATTAGCAGACAGGTATCAAATAATTTTTTTTTGATGGAAGTTGAATTGAGAGTAAAGGGGGAGAAGGGAACGGAAAAGGAAAATGAAGATGTTAAAACCTTTGTAAAATTTATACAGTAAAAGAGTTATATACAAATTAAAACGGTCTCAATACATTTGGGAAGTTCGTTTGTTTGTTTGTTTGTCTTGAATTATGTGCAAGGCTAATAGAGGACTATCTGCGATAATTTAGCAATAATGGTTTAGAGGAAAAGCAACTAGTGAACACTACCCACCGCCAACTTGTGGGTTATTCTTTTATCAATGTATAGTAGGATTGAACGTCACATTATAATGCTCCCACGGTTAAAAGGGTGTGTTTGGTGACGGGAAACATTTGGGGAGAAGCTAGAAAACATTTGTATATATATATTACGCATTTATCTTGTCCAGAAATGGCTTATAAATGATTAGGGAAGTAACTAGATTAGTTGAACAGCAATTGTTAATCTTTAAGTAAAAAAATTAGTGGAGTAATACAAACAATGCAATAATAAAAGCTATGAGAAGCAATATAAAACTAAGAAGCCATATATATAATCCGGGTTTCAATACCTGCTGCTGTGGGAAGAGCTCGGATAGTCTATTATGGAACTTTATGCTTAACTTCCACAAAACAAAAAACGCATTTTTGTTTGTTTTGAGTAAAATGACTTACTAACTATCTAATCATACATAACCACTGGAAAACAACTCTTATGTTGAAAGTACAGGCCATTTCTATGAAGTCTGCTCGTAGCTGTTGATTTGTTTACCTTAATAACAATCAATTAACAGCTTTACAAACTCATAGTAACTAAATTTACAAAAATGCTCAACTAATTTCTCAAAATATGTTAGACATTTGTAAAATCGATAAAGGTAATAACATTGTAAATTCGTTTTGTTAACTTCCAAAATTACTTTAAGTTGAAATTTAACAACCACGCGTTTAGCGTTATACATAACTTTTAGTTTGTCATGTTGAGAAATCTCGTTTAGATCATTCATTTCATTGTTTGTCATGTTGAGAAATCTCGTTTAGATCATTCATTTCATTGTTTGTCAGCTTGAGAAATCTCATTTAGATCATTCATTTCATTGTTTGTCAGGTTGAGAAATGTCGTTTAGATCATTCATTTCAAAGAGGTCTCCCCTTTCCTATCTACGAATATCCACTTGTTGTGTCTTTAAAGACGTCGAAACATACGAGCTAATATACATAGTAATACGTATGTACACAAAACTTTCATACATAAGATGCATACACATGTATACGTACATATCCAACTAGCTTACATGTGGGAAGAAATGAGGGAAATGCCTGAAGGATGGGAAATTTCACCTGGTGTACATTTTCTAGTAGAAAAAAAAACGAATGTGTATGAAGGTAGTGTTCATTTACGTGTAGGCTTGTGACGTTTGTGAGTTCACCGCAGTTGCTATGGTTTTGTACAAGATAGCTTAGGGCTGTTTATATACTTATCCTCAGTGAATAACACGAGAGGAGATAGACGGTGAGGAGGGGAGCCAAGAAAAACATCCCGAGGTTATTGTGTGGACGTGAAGGACTAAATCCCTAGCGTCAAAATTAATTCATCTGCTGTCAATCATTCTTAAAGTGGCATTAGAGGCAAGTGTATTGGTGCAAGTGGTCTTAGCTTATGTGCTTCAATATTTTGATTTCTGCGATCAAGCCATAGGCTGAAGGCTCAACGGTAAGAGTGCTTTATATTACGTTCTCGCTTCTCAACGATGCTCTGAAGGATAGTGTGTTTATTTAAGCAACAAATCGTAGACAAGGTGGCTTGAGAAAAGGGACGTTTCAGCTCTGAAAATCTGAGGCCGAAGGCATTGAAGTACAGCTAAGTCCTCACTTCCTGATGGTATGTTCTCTGAATTGGGAAGACGATAGCGAATATCATCAAGTAGGGACTTAAGATCTAACTTATTTTTGAGAAATTCCCTATTGCGTTTATCAGCAACACTTGGATACACACAGATAAGTATATAGGTATAAGTTACAAATATATTTTCGGGTGCGTTTATATGTACTTGATAGACATCGAAGGTTACATTTATGCATAAAATAAATCAACCATTTCTGCATATAAAATATGTTTTATCCTAGTTAAGTTTAACATAGGGATGATTGATTAAAATGTAACAGACTGTAATGAAATTCGAAACCAAAAATAGTTATTAAGTGTTCTTCATAAAATGTGTTATTTCCAGTTGTTGTTTTTGTTTTAATCTCGCAAAGACTTACTTAATAACAGAACTTATACCAATATGTGAATAATCGTATGTTTGTTTTATATAAAAGTAAATTATCCAATCATTTTGTCTGCTGGAACCTTTTTCGAAAATATAACTTACAGTTGATCTAGGCCTGACTCATTTATTAGCGTATCCCGACTGTGAATCCGTAGATTTATGGTTCGTTTCTTGTTGGTGTAAAAGCGCGTTCTGCACAATGGGTCTGAGAGTATACTATAAGACTTGGTAACCCAAATCCCTCTATTCGGTAAGATAAGAGTAGCCCAAAAGTTGGTGTTGGGTGAACTGTTGACTAACTGCCTTGCTTTTAATAGTCTATCACTTCATTTTATGCAATAACTTCTACCAGAAGAGTCGCTAAAACTCTATAATAATAATAATAATTACAGTTAATAATAAATATACTTAATTATGAGAAACAGGCCTACTACAAAAACCTTCGACAACCTGTGTTTTAGGCCATTAATTAGTGATAACTATACACAGAAAGCCATTTGTGCAACTTTGCATGAAAACTTAAACGAATACAAAACTTAATGTGTGCGAATATTTGTACTGTTTTTTTGGGGGCGGGAATTCTGTCAGAAAATCACTGATGTTTAACAATAAGAGTTTTCAAATATTTCAAAGCTTTACTGCACTCAACAATATATTATTAGTTGTTATTGTTTAACGTTAAGAATGAGAACATGTTGGAAAATTCCTGAAACATGTAAATCATTACACATTTATCTACAAGATCACTACTACACTAAACAATGTTTCTTGGGGGGGGGGGGATTCAGAAAACCATTATTGTTTGACACTAAGACAGAGATTATATTTGAAATTGTTTATTGTGAAACTTATAAGCCATTATATATTTATCGCCAAGATCACTACTACACTAAATAATTTATTATTAATTTTTTTATTGATTGACACTGAGATTGTTTGTTTCTTTGTTTGTTTTGAATTTCGCGCAAAGCT
>NW_013667717.1:4112-8727 GCF_000517525.1 Limulus polyphemus
CGAGAACAATTAAATAAGATCAAGATAGTCTCATTACTAAATTATGAGGATTTAAAGAAAATAATTCTGTATTAAACAGATTTGGTAAGATAATAATTTGAGAAACAATATATAACATGGTAATAAGTGATTTTACCCTACACTACAGCATTCAAGATACTTCGTGTTTCTGCATAAATGTTGATACACTAATGGAAGAATTAGATACTGAACATCATGGAGACCTTTTATTGACTCTTCCGAAAGCTGTAATTTTGCACAATGGGAACACTAAACAATGAACAAATAAAGTTATTAAAGGAAAAGCTATTGTCTTCACGATATATAAGAATATTTGGAATAGATCTATCATAACTCGAAAACTATAGGTTATCATTAATTATCAACATGATTTTTAGAATCAACATTATTCAGAAACAGTTGCATGTTTTCTAGTAGATGAGAAAATATTTTTGTTGCCCGATGTTAATTGTTGTCTATGAGGAAATTTCGACTTTGATTTTCTTTTAATACATTTTCTAATCGATTTAAGTCCAAGAATTTTACGTAACCAATGACGTAACAGATAAAAAATATTAGCAAATAATCTTCCTTTTGCGAATCAGAAACCTTGCAAGTTTTATGAAATCTGAAAGAGTGCATCTACATTTTAGAAAAAAATTAGTATTAAAATATATGAAGGTTACGTAGTACTAAAATATATGAAGGTTAAGTAGTATTAACAAATATAAGGGTTAAATAGTGTTAACAGGTTGAAGGCTAAGTAGTATTAACAGACATGAAGGGTAAATAGCATTAATATATAGAAATAATAAAGCAATAGCATTTAATTTCCATTTATTGTTTCATTGAGATAACAGACTTAGCACGATTAAATGACGGCGTGAAATAAAAGTGTATTGTAGTGCCATCTGTTGGTCGTATTGAATATTCGTATGTTCATTTGTTTTTCTTTATCTTTAACTTTAATTTGTAATTATTGAATTAACTAAAATTACTGTAACAGCAGAACATATCAAATACTGCCTGACTGAGTTTCTTTAAAATATAGAAAACATTTGACTGTTTTGTTGGATCACATATTACGTTATGGAGATATACTGGAGTTCTAGGAATCTTATATGTCAAAATGACCCTCCCAGTGGTTCAGAAGTAAGCCTGAGGGTTCATATTGCTAAAACACTGGGTTTCGATACTGGTTGTGGGCACAGAACAGATAGCTCAGTGTGTAGTTTTGTGCTTAACAGCAACTAAATAATATGACAAATGCATATTTTAATCAACAGACCAGTTTTATCTTAACTTATCGAAGATACAAAAACATACTTTCTCAACACCTGAGTCGATATATTTACTTGTAATAGTGTGGGATTTAAAAATAACGGAAAATCAACACTAAGGGAAAATATACACAAGGACTATCTATGCTGTGCCAACCACATGTATCGAAACCAGGTTTATAGCGTAAAAAGCCTTCAGACTTACCGCTGTGGCTCTTGGGAGGCAAACTCTACTGTACGTATAGTGTAGATTTTTTTTTTTAAGACCACAGCAACGTACTCATTGGAGCCTAATACTTCCTCCCAAGCTTTAGTTGTGCACATTCGGTAAAAATAATATTGGGGAAGGCCTAAGGTAGCGAAATGGAAAAGCTATTTAGGCCATAGGTTGTTACGAAGTATACGTGATGTTGTAAACAACATAAATAGAATTTCAGTCGGGTACGAACACGACCGAATATGAATGAAAATATACGAAGTTGATTTGTTGAATTCTGTTAAGCATAAAGCTACACAATGGGCTATCTGTGCTTTACCCACCACGGGCATCGAAACCCAACTTTTTTGAGTCGTAATCCTGCAGATTAACCCCTGAGCCACTGGGGACGAAATATGCGAAGCGTTTTACTTTACAGTAATACGTTTCACAAACATCATTATTTTTTGCATCACATTCTGGGATTGAAAAATTACATTTTGATCGCTTGGAATATGTATGAAAAGTATTCATTTTATTACTAGATGTAAAATGTCTATCAGATTGGGAATAGTATTCATTATCCGCTGATATTCAAGTAATATTTGTCTTCTGGTAAATAATGAAAAATGTACTGATTTTGTTACAATGTACGAAACGTTTATTGGAGTTCAACAGTGTTCATTATATTCAAATGTTAAGGAGGAATTTGTTTACGTCGCGAAGAAAAAAGTAAAAAATATATATATATATATCAATAATTATATATGATTGATGTTTATATAACAGGCAACGTTTACAATGTTTAAATAGTTTTTGAATTTCAGGCAAAATCAAATAATTTATACTCAAAGAATAAATGCGTTTGATGTGGTTTCTAAAATACATGTTGTATAAAGACATAACTTTGGTTAGAAACACACAATATTGGAAATAATTATGGAATCAAACTGATGTTGCAAACAACGAGTTATTGCCAATAAAAGGTTAATCTATCATTAATACAATACATATTTTGTATTGGCTTCAAACAAAGAATTGCACGTTGTTTTTATATACTATTATAACTTTATCAATGGATTATTGAGAAAATATTGTTCCAATTTTACTCCCCATAGTTTAATTAAGTTGTTTGGCTGCCATTTCATCTTAGCTTCTTAATATTATTTATATGGGTACTTCATGTAGCTCAAACCGCGGTTGAATGCTTTCTATCAGCCTTTATGTCTAACCAGGTATCGTTTCACCACATTTGCAGCATGCTTGGATCACTGTCTTGCTGAAAAAATAATTTTTGCCCAACAGGACTTGTTCTAGGGGAAATGACGTCATGGAGAAGAAGTTGCTTGTACCTATCAGCATTCAAGGTGCTATCATTTCTACCATCACTGATTCGCTGTATAGATGTTTTATGTTTACCATGATATCGTTTTACAATTATACAAAATATATCATATTGTTTTGATTCCGGTGAACTTTAATTGTGCCAATGAGCGCTTCATTCTTGTATTTTTGAAAACGTATTTAATTAAGAGTGATAATAAATTGATATGCATTTGATAAAGTTTGTTTATAGATGTTTTTATTAGATACGAGGGTAATCTGTGCTTTTAATATTGTTTTTGCAAATGACGAAACTTAACGAATGAAAACAGCTCTGGTCGTATTTATGACGTAAAAGGTTTGGCTCCGAATACCAATAATATTTGTATAATAAGATCACAACACGAAGCTTTTACACATTTCAGGTATTATTGTAATTGTAAATCGTTCTTAGTTTTATTGTAAAATAAGAGAAGAAAGCAGAAAAATATTTCTTATATGTAGAAATATTAATTTTATTTATTATTATAATTTATACTGTTGACCTGGTAAACATTTCAAACACTCGTCTTTCGTGTCGCTCGCGTATAAGAAAATAAATTTTATTTAAAAAAAAAATCTTCAAATAATTTACTCTAAAATTATCATCTTTAATTATTAATTAAAAGTATCGATGTTCTGTTTATGTTCATAAAGTAACACTGAAGGCATTTCTCTTACTTATAATAAAAATACGTGAATTTCAGTTACTCAAAAAACAATAGAAAACTGTTTAGTTCTGACTTATAATTAGGAATCCCGCAAGAAACGTTTCACTCAAGAGTAATTATAGGCTCTAGTATGAGTCTAAGGGTCAAGTGTTTATAATATCTATATAAAAATAGCAATGAGTTAAAATATAGAAAGTATAAAATACAAACCTTGGAAGGAAAGAAAGAAATATATAATGAACCTTATCATCACAGTTACATCTATCGTCGATTTTATCATTTCTCCATTTCAACTTCATTTTCCCGTAACTTCAATTTGACTCGTGGTGAGATGAGTTGGCACGTTTTATTTTAGTGCAACTTTGTTTAAAACGGAAGTTTCTATTCAATTACTGTAATGTTATGAATATGTAGCTTCATAATGACGTTATAGTTAAAAATATAAGTATTGACTCAGGTGTTGAGAAAGTGTGTTTTTCACACATTACTGCAATCTAGATACGATCCACGCAGCACACATTACTGCAATCTACATGCATGCTAAAATGATTATATATATAAATAGAAAATACTTATATTTTTAACTCAGTTTTATCTTAACTTATCGAAGATACAAAAACACACTTTCTCAACACCTGAGTCAATACTTATATTTTTAACTCAGTTTTATCTTAACTTATCGAAGATACAAAAACACACTTTCTCAACACCTGAGTCAATACTTATATTTTTAACTCAGTTTTATCTTAACTTATCGAAGATACAAAAAACATGCTTTCTCAACACCTGAGTCAATGCTTATATTTTTAACTCAGTTTTATCTTAGTTTATCGAAGATACCGCAGCACACATTACTGCAATCTAGATACGATCCTCGCAGAAGGATCGTATCTAGATTGCAGTAATGTGTGCTGCGAGGATCATATCTTTTGAGGACATGGGTTTCCCTTTACAAAACAAACAAACAAATCAACTACTATAATATTTTATAGTTGTAGTTGTGCTCTTATCGATAAATATGTAATGATTTATACGTTTCACAAAAGGAATTTTCAAACGTATTGTCATTCTCAGTGAGGCCCCTGCATGGCCAGGTGGTTAGGGCG
>NW_013667717.1:9193-10721 GCF_000517525.1 Limulus polyphemus
ATGTAAGTTGGGGCAGCTAAGCCTAACTCATAAAGTTGTTCGTATTCACCTTATGAGTGCGATAAAGATTGATTTCTGTTTTATGTATAACTTATCATAATGCCGTAACGTTTTTGTTACGCTATTAATACTTTTTCTTATTCTCCGTATCATTAGCAATTTAAACTATAAAGAAAAGCACAATCATAATGATTTTATAGTTTTTTTTTATATTATGTAATAACTTCCAAATGTTTATTCATTTACTGTCACCGATTGATGTCATTCTGGGATAAAAATCAGTATTGATACATATACTGATGCAAAGAAACAATCTACGTGTTTTATGACCAGTTATATTATGATGATATATTAGTTTCATACTTAGTTTTGTTATAAATACATAAAACTACAAATAAAAAACATAAAAACATAAAACTACAAATAAAAATATATACTTCCATGGAAGACAAGAGTTGTGTTGTTTGTTATTATCCTGAACTATGAAGAGTAATTGGAAGAAAACACAAACAAAACTAAGTCTTGATAGTTTCATACTTAGTTTTGTTATAAATACATAAAACTACAAATAAAAATATATACTTCCATGGAAGACAAGAGTTGTGTTGTTTGTTATTATCCTGATAGATGTTTTCAGTAAAACTATGAAGAGTAATTGGAAGAAAACACAAACAAAGGACATTCGATATAATATGTAATGTGAGTGTGTGTGTGTGATCAGATAAATAATCTTGTTCCTACTAAGTTTGTTTGTTCTCCAGTTTAACAGTTGCTACTAAGTTTGTTTGTTCTCCAGTTTAACAGTTGCTACTAAGTGTGTTTGTTCTACAGTTTAACAGTTGCTACTAAGTTTGTTTGTTCTACAGTTTAACAGTTCCTACTAAGTTTGTTTGTTCTACAGTTTAACAGTTGCTACTAAGTTTTCAAACTTAGTAGCAACTGTTAAACTGTAGAACAAACTTTGTTCTGCAGTTTAACAGTTGCTACTAAGTTTGTTTGTTCTACATTTAAACAGTTGCTACTAAGTTTTTTTGTTCTACAGTATAACAATTGCTACTAAGTTTGTTTGTTCTACAGTTTAACAGTTGCTACTAAGTTTGTTTGTTCTACAGTATAACAGTTGCTACTAAGTTTGTTTGTTCTACAGTATAACAATTGCTACTAAGTTTGTTTGTTCTACAGTTTAACAGCTGCTACTAAGTTTGTTTGTTCTACAGTTTAACAGTTGCTACTAAGTTTGTTTGTTCCACAGTTTAACAGTTGCTACTAAGTTTGTTTGTTCTCCAGTTTAACAGTTGCTACTAAGTTTGTTTGTTCTCCAGTTTAACAGTTGCTACTAAGTTTGTTTGTTCTACAGTTTAACAGTTGCTACTAAGTTTGTTTGTTCCACAGTTTAACAGTTGCTACTAAGTTTGTTTGTTCTCCAGTTTAACAGTTGCTACTAAGTTTGTTTGTTCTCCAGTTTAACAGTTGCTACTAAGTTTGTTTGTTCTCCAGTTTAACAGTTGCTACTAAGTTTGTTTGTTCT
>NW_013667717.1:11654-17050 GCF_000517525.1 Limulus polyphemus
TGTTCTACAGTATAACAGTTGCTACTAAGTTTGTTTGTTTTACAGTTTAACAATTGCTACTAAGTTTGTTTGTTCTACATTTAAACATTTGCTACTAAGTTTGTTTGTTCTACATTTAAACAGTTGCTACTAAGTTTGTTTGTTCTCCAGTTTAACAGTTGCTACTAAGTTTGTTTGTTCTACAGTTTAACAGCTGCTACTAAGTTTGTTTGTGTGTATATATATATATATATCTTTGATTATCGACACTAATTAAAGAAGATTTGATGTTACAGCTGATACTCACAATCATACTTGGATAAAATATAAGAAATGTGTCATAATCGTATAAATTTTGACCCGGATAATCCAGTTCCATAAGGAGCAAGAGCAGCGAAGATCGGAATTTTTTATTTGTTTGGTTTATACGTTATTTTTCTTACTACACATCCTCGTGTTGTTATCAGTTATTGCAGTAGTAATACTAATTCGATACAATATTTTTCTTACTATTAGTTATCAGTTATTGTAGCAGTTATACTCATTCAATACAATATTTTTCTTACTATCAGTTACTTCAGCAGTAATACCCATTCATTACATTATTTTTCTTACTATCAGTTATTGCAGCAGTAATACTAATTTACTATAATATTTTTCTTACTATCAGTTATCAGTTATGGTAGCAGTTATACTCATTCAGAGCATTTTCTTTAAAAAAATGCTCTACTTGAAGATCGCAGGTGATAATCAGGTGTAACGTATTAGTTTAACGCTCTTCCCCCACTTAACGTTACTCTGTAACTTAATCTGTCGCTGCTACCCTTCAGTTCTATCATCCCTCTTCTTATTCACAGTTAGAGAGAGTTTTAAAAAAACGTATCAATTTAACACTTATTCTTCAATGCCAAACTTCTCAGCCATTTTCTCACAGTGCTCTGTGGCCGTTCACACGTTCTTTACCCTAGCATACTACAAAGACGCGTTGTTTAAAGCCTAATAGCTCATATCAGGTTCTTAGACATTCGTTGTCCGCTATAGAGTTTGTACTGTTTCCTTTTATGGTTTACTTTTAATGAATTGGAGGAATATGTAGTAGTCGAATACTATCCTGAAGAATATTTAAAAGCATAGTAATATCAGACTACTGATATTTAATATCTTAGAAAAAAAATTGCATTTTTAATTACATTCACTTCAATTTTTATGTTTGGCGCAGGACTTTTCTTCTTAATTTATATTTTATGTTGTTTTTATTGTCATTAATTATTCGTGGTTATTTCACTCCTTTTCGATTTCGAAGTTAAAAATTAAATAATTTGGAAGCAATTTTTATGCAAGACTTACTAATTACAAATAAAGTAGAAACAGCGAATAAGGTATTTGATTCTGCGAATATCAGAATTTACAACTGTTTATCTTTGCGGTAGTCCCTCCGGTGAATCAGCGCTAAAACTCGGGAATCGGTTCCCCCCCCCCCAACAACAGATAAACCAATGAAGCTTCGTTGCTATTAAATCCAATGCTATTGAATAGTACAACTTTCAGTTTGTGTTTAATTTGTTCGTGATTTCTAGCTTCTTTGCTACTTACATCAATGTATTTTTGTGTAATATGCACTACCACGCTCGTCAGCGTGCCGTACTGGCGCTGACGGTCCGTGATTCGTGTCTTGCTACCGCAAAAGAACTAAAAAAAAACCAGAAAATCGTGGTCCTCACTTTGTGGCCGTGGATGCGTTAGAAACAGCGGTGTGCGATATTTTTTATTTTATATTTTATTTATTTGCGGTAACAGGTCAATTCCCATTCTTCCATCTGACAAGAGTAGCTCAAAGTTGGCGGTGGGTGGTATTGACAATCTGCCTTCCCTCTAATCTATCAGTTAAAAATTAAGGACGGCTGGCGCATACCCTTCGTGTAGCTTTCCGTGAATATCCTGAAACAAACAAATTACAGGCGGGGAGAATCTAAAAACACACGTATTTCTTTAATGATGCCCCCAGTGGCACAGCGGTATGTCTACGGACTTACAACGCTAGAATCCGGGTTTCGATACCCGTGGTGGGCAGAGCACAGATAGCCCATTGGGTAGCTTTGTGCTTAATTACAAACAAACCTTTAATGATTCTGGAAAAAGTTTGAGCTGTAATTCTGGACACTGACGTCTTGATAGCGAGAATAACATGAAATCAATAATGGACCATTAGTGTAATATTAATTATAAAGATTCGTTTTTTGGTTTTATAATGCTAAATAGTTTATTTGTTCACCTGAACAACATCTTATGTAGATAATGTGCCAGATGGTGAAGTCGGTTCACCTGAATAATATCATATATACATAATTTGCCAAGTGGTGAGATCGGTTCACCTGAACGACATCTTATGTACGTAATGTGCCAAGTGGTGAGGTCGGTTCACCTGAACAACATCATATGTACGTAATGTGCCAAGTGGTGAGATCGGTTCACCTGAACGACATCTTATGTACATAATGTGCCAAGTGGTGAGGTCGGTTCACCTGAACATATGATGTTGTTCAGGTGAACCGACTTCACCATCTGGCACATTATGTACGTATGATGTTGTTCAGGTGAACCGACCTCACCACTTGGCACATTATGTACGTATGATGTTATTCAGGTGAACCGACCTCACCACTTGGCACATTATGTACATAAGATGTCATTCAGGTGAACCGACCTCACCACTTGGCACATTGTGTACATAAGATGTCGTTCAGGTGAACCGACTTCACCACCTGGCACATTATGTACATAAGATGTCGTTCAGGTGAACCGATGTCACCACTTGGCACATTATGTACATATGATGTTGTTCAGGTGAACCGATCTCACCACCTGAAACATTATGTACATATGATGTTGGTACATAATGTGCCAAGTGGTGAGGTCGGTTCACCTGAACGACATCATATGTACATAATGTGCCAAGTGGTGAGGTCGGTTCACCTGAACAACATCATACGTACATAATGTGCCAGATGGTCAGATCGGAGACCTCTATGGTTCAGGATTAGCTGTTTCTAATTTTGATCTGCAGTCTGAAAGAAAGGCAACCATTTAAGCAGTATTAGCCATCTGAAGTATCTATTCTTAACCGAATACTAAAATTGACAGTCACTACTGTAACGTACTCAAAACTGAAAATGCGAAGCATACTTGGTAGCATCTTGTCTCAAACCTGAAATTCTCGGTTTTCCATTCTAACTAACCACTAAGCTTAATTATGAGATATAGATAAAGACAATATAAGAAGATTTAATAATCTATCTCAAGTTGCATGCCCTGTGTTACAATATCAACTAGACTAAGTGGATTTGTGTCATGCCCTGTGTAGCAATATCAACTAGACTAAGTGGATTTGTGTCATGCCCTGTGTCACAATATCAACTAGACTAAGTGGATTTGTGTCATGCCCTGTGTAACAATATCAATTAGACTAAGTGGATTTGTGCCATGCCCTGTGCTACAATATCAACAAGACTAAATGGATTTGGGGTTCTAATCAAGTTTAAAATCTAATTATTTGTGTCCTTTCGCTCATAATGATAATAATTTTTAAGTTCATTCTTGCAGAAAGAAAGCAAATTAATCTAATATATTTACTGACGTCATAAATTAATAGTTTTGTTCAGCGAATGGTAATAACCATAGCATAAATATACAAACAAATGATTGAAGGACATCATAAAGTAATACGTTTATGGTTGGTATACAAACAAATGATTGAAGGACATCATAAAGTAATACGTTTATGGTTGGTATACAAACAAATGATTGAAGGACATCATAAAGTAATACGTTTATGGTTGGTATACAAACAAATGATTGAAGGACATGATAAAGTAATACGTTTATGGTTGGGAGGTTAGGCAAATACATAAGACTTTAACAAAGCATACGTCATTTATAAAAGTCTCGAGGTGGTCAAACATCCTTAATGCGAATTGGTCCAAATCCCAAATAAGGTACTTGGTTATGAAATTTCTAAAAGAAAAAAATAAGAGAGAGATATAGAGACATTTGTGTTCACCAACGTTCCCCCATTGGCTCAATGGTAAGCTTGAGATCATATAATGCTAACAATCATGGTTCTGTACTCTCTATGGGCTCAATGAAGACAGCCATTGGGTTGCTTTGAGCTTAAACACTGGCAATCAAATATCACTAGCATCTTTTTTTCTTTTTATGTTTATTAGCGTTATTTTTTCAATCGTTAATTTTTTAATTTATCTTGCTTGTTAAATTTCCAGTGAAAATGAAGCCTATATAAATTAAACGAAATATGTAAATATAGCTTTTTAAAATTGTTGTTTCCTCGTAGTGGCACTGTATAGAATACTGTTATCTCTGTTTTCTACAGTAATTCAATACCAATAATTTACAGTGGGATCACTGAAACGTTACACTGGCAGGTTTGCCAACATTTAACCATATAGCTACATAGTATAATTTTAGCAAGCATTTACACCGACCATTTACTGTTTATTATGCCTGTTAACTGAAGAGCAGCGTTCAGATAATTGAACATGACATTGACCAGTTAGTTTTTGACATGGAGTTATTCATGGTGTACTGGAATGCACGCTTTACTCATCCTCACGGTAGTCAAGAAATGATTGTGTTCCTGCTTGCTCTGCTTGAAATCTAAACCTAATCTAAACAAATAAACAGTCGACTCATGCCAATCAACCTGGCGATATTTACTTTGGAAGAGAACAAGGCTCTCTTAGACTTCCTGTAAAGCAAGTACGTATACGCTAAAGCAATAGATAACATGTACAAACAAACAATTAAAAAATACACATTGTTTTGACACTGAACGTCGATTTATTTTCCCCTAGCTTGATGTCCTCGACCACTCTTGAAACAATCAAACATCCATATATATATATGTGTGTGTGTGATAACACAAGCTCATTGTTTAAACAATATTTATCTTGTTTGATAAACACATAAAAGACACCTTAAAGCTCTTCTATCGTCAGCTTATTCCACAACCCTGACTTATGACCCATCATTCTCAAACTGAAATGTTTCGTTTTGATATTGGTCGTGTTACTTTCAATAATTATATTTATTTATTGGTTATTAATCTAGGACTAAGATTATTGGTCTGTATAATCTTAACAGATACTTACACAATAGAAGGACAAACCACAAATCAAGCTGATATCACTATACAAACACGCGTATCTTATTAAAGAGATTATTTCTGAGTCTATAATACAATGGGTTCAAAAGATAGCATTTACACCTTAACCGTGGTTTGTATTATAAACGATGGTAGTAAAGTAAATCCTCAACTTTGCTCTCCTGGATAACAGTCACAAAATATTAATTAATATACACAAGATAGCATTTACACCTTAACTATTTGTATTATAAACGAT
>NW_013667717.1:18050-46613 GCF_000517525.1 Limulus polyphemus
ATTAATTAATATACACAAGATAGCATTTACACCTTAACTATTTGTATTATAAACGATGGTAGTAAAGTAAAGCCTCAACTTTGCTCTCATGGATACCAGTCACAAAATATTAATTAATATAATACTATGGGTCCAAAAGATAGCATTTACACCTTAACCGTGGTTTGTATTATAAACGATGGTAGTAAAGTAAAGCCTCAACTTTGCTCTCCTGGATACCAGTCACAAAATATTAATTAAAATGTGTGACTATAACACAGAATATAAAAAAATAGATTGAAACATTTACACAAGTACTCGTATCTGAAACAACGGGCACGGCATGGCCAGGTGGTTAGGGTGCTCGACTCGCAATCTGTGGGTCACAGGTTCGAATCCCCGTTACATCCAAACATGCTCGCCCTTTCAGCCATGGGGGCGTTATAATGTGACGGTTAATCCCACTATTCGTTGGTAAAAGAATAGCCCAAGAGTTGGCGGTGGGTAGTGAAGACTAGCTGCCTTCCCTCTAGTCTTACACTGCTAAATTCGGGACGGCTAGCGCAGATAGCCCACGTGTAGCTTTACGCGAAATCCATAACAAACAAACAAACTGAAACAACGACAAGAAAGTCTTGAGTTCTGGTGATCTTCCAGGGCGTACAGTAATACAGTACGTTCACAAAAGAGGGTGACAGTGTTCTCTTCTCCGAGACAATTTGAAACACTGACTAACAGGATAGGTTTTGTTTTACTGGACAGATAAGTATTAAAACAATAGTATTGTTAAATGAAGCAGTTCAAATAAGTAAGGGAGATAATTACGTAGATAATACATGTATGATTTGGATCAATTTATATTTATCTTTATATATAATAAGTAAGGAGATAATTACGTAGATAATACATGTATGATTTGGATCAATTTATATTTATCTTTATATATAATAAGTAAGGGAGATAATTACGTAGATAATACATGTATGATTTGGATCAATTTATATTTATCTTTATATATAATAAGTAAGGGAGATAATTACGTAGATAATACATGTATGATTCGGATCAATTTATATTTATCTTTATGTGATGCCTCATAATTTTATTCTTTATATTGTCCTTACTAGAGAAAGGAGTCATTTTCCCTGATGAAGAGTTGTCGTTTTGAATTCAACTCCTTGTTGATGAGTCATAACTTCAGCTTGAAGTGTATCTGTCATGAGATTTTACGCAAGACTTGTAAAACGTAGTTTTGTTAGTCAGATTATTAGTACCACTAGTATAAAAGCCCGTCGAAAATGACGGGAAACCATTGTTGAACGATTAACATAAATTATAGAATTCAATTAAAACGAATTTATCTGTACCTCCAATATTCACCCAATCTTCACTTATTTCATCAGTCTCGAAGTAATTCTTTAATCACCATATTTTTAGTAAAAACTACATCAAACTGAACAGAAACTTATTGTTTGTTTACATATATTTGTCACGAACTGGTGTTTTCAGTAATCTCATGAAGATGTATATATATATATTGATATATTTTTCATTTTAAGCCAGCAATATTCACATGAAAAATCATTAAAACCATTCATGTACGGTATTTGATAGGTTGGAATATCTCATAAACGAATAAACTATTACATTATGAAAACGTTGATAAACAAGTTTCTTCACCAGTCAACAATGGTAGAAATAATTGATATACAAGTTTCTTCACCAGTCAACAATGGTAGAAATAATTGATATACAAGTTTCTTCACCAGTCAACATTTGTAGAAATAATCTATATACAAGATTCTTCACCAGTTAACATTTGTAGAAATAATTTATATACGAGTTTTTTCAGCAGTCAACATTTGTAGAAATAATTTATATACAAGTTTTTCAACAACCAATATTGTTCATAATATGTAAAAAAAGCTGTTTGTGGGCATTGAGTCTTGAGAAACATACATGTATAATAGAGTCAAGGTTTGCCCAGGAAACATGAAGTGATCATTTTCAACCCATGTAAACATACACAATGTACATGTATTGAATTAATCGTCTATTCAGTCTATATAGAAGTGAAGTCTTCAATAGTAGAAGAGGGTTTGCAAACTATGGTTTTTTTTCAACTGCTATTTATTCTCTGCATATAAACAGCCAATATAGTGAAGAAGTTATTATTATTTGGGACTCATTAGGGCTCTGATGTTTGAAAAAAAAAAGCACAAACACGTTTGTACAAGTTCGATCTAGGGTGGGTGTCTTTGGTCAAATTTTAGACAATGTTTTCCCAAAAAATATTTCTTTACTGCAGACACTTCGTTAAAGGGCATATAATTTCCTTTCAGATGATATATGCTATAGCTTTGTACCTTTCACGACACTTAAACTCTCAAAATAAGGCTCTTTATGAATAATGGCCACTCGGCTATGTAGGATTCACTTTGAAAAACAACACGAAGTTTCAGTTCAATTGCACAAAAGTAAGAGCTGTGAAAAATAAATTATCGTATTGGGTGCTTCGTGAGGTCTCTATGTGGGTCAGTGGTAAGTTTATAAATTTAAAATGCTAAAACCCAAGCATGCCCTGGCGGTTAGGATGCTAGATATCGTAATATGAAGGTCGTGGATTCGAATCCCCGTCACCAAATATGCTCGGCCTTTCAGCCATGGGGGCGTTATAATGTGACGATGAATCCTACTATTCGTTGGTAAAGAGTAATCCAAGAGTCATGTCCACTAACTGCCTTCCTTCTAGACTATCACTGCTAAAGCAGGGACGGCTAGCTTAGATAGCACTCGAGTAGTCTTGCACGAAATTCAAAATAAATAAATCTATATGTTGATTTAGGAATTTTATCAATGTATAACATACCATGTACGATATTTTGCAAAATAAATAATAGTGTTTTTGAAGGGCTTCAAATATTTTGTGGGTGACTGAGATCATACATCTAAATGCTACCATCTACAGAAAGCTAACTTTTTTATTGTATATAATATACGTATAAACTGATTGTGAAAATATTCCTCAAATGCATTTCTATGTTAGCACAGAAATAGGTGTCATGATACTCTGCTTAAGAATTAGGCTCGTAATCACAAGATCTGTACGTCCATTCTTACTAAACCATCATCTAAAGTTTTATATTGAACGATGTTGCACCGAGCATGTCGCTCATTCCTCGCTTTTCAGACACCAATCTGTCGTACACTGATGGAAATATAAGACACGAAACTTTAACTGTAAAGGTTCCAAACACCCAGTAATGTTACTGTTGATTTCAACTTGAGATGATTTATAAAAATCAATCTGTTACTCACAGATAGTATACGAGTTGGGAACTGGAATGGTTAGTAAAGCTAGCACATACAAGTTTCGTTGAATTCTGGGTCTATTTGTGTTATGGACGTTTGCTCCTACGTGGGCAGAAAATAAAACGTGTAAAGTTCAAATAAAAGAAACTATTCCAGACTGTAATTTGTGGCTCCCTGCCCTATTTCCCAGCATGATAATTAAAAAAATATCAACTCTGTAAACTATGAAGTATTTATATATCCCAACGTAAATTTACTTTTATCTATGGAGAGTTATATCGCTTTACGCTTTATTTTATCCACTTTGGGTGTTTTTCCGGAAGAGCGCTAAGTTAAAAGGTTTAACTCTTGTTTATTTAGTTCCAATTATGACTTGATGTCCACCAGAGCTGCCTATAGACGGTTTTTCTGTACACGTTGCTCTGCATGAAGTCTTCTTCACGTGTAGAACCAACGCTAGTGTGGGGGGTGGCGTAACAGTAGTTGATTTCGACAGCATTTGTTTGGCGGCCATGATCAAATTTCAAAGGTTTGAATTCGAGGCAACGCTAATGTCACCGGCTGGTTATCTGGGTGTGTCTCCATTAGAATTCCGCGTGTCGAATAACTTGTTTTTAAAGTAAAATTCGAAATTAAAGGAGCAAGTGAGCGTTACACTAGCAGTGATTTTATATTGTCATTCATAACAGGAAGATTGAATGTTTGTTTATTTGAGATTTTTCTCGTGAACCTACACAAGGGCTATCTATCTGCGAACAGACTATTGAGCAAATAAGTTGGAGGGGGGCAGTTAGTCAACAAAACCCAAAGCTAGATCTTGCGCTACTTCTTTTTTCTTTCTGACTGAATAGTGAGATTTGACTGTCACTCTTATAATGCAACCACGACCACAATAAACATTTTTGTGACAACGACTTGCGATCATTGAACCATAGAATTCACATTCAGGACAAATTACCCACTGAGTCACGCCTGCGCGGATAAGAAATAAATACATTTTAACTCATTATGTATAACGGTTGAATAACACCGTGAAAGAAATCCATGCATGTTTCCTAACCGATCAATCAAACTAAAAAATTAAAACTTTCAGTTTTGAAATTAGCTGCGAAACGTGAATCAGTTAGCGTTTTAACTCAAGCTAGCGTTCCTAATTTTAAGTGTTTCAAGCAGAAAGAAAATTAAAATTAATTATATAATTATGTGTTAAAAATATAACGCGAATGCGAGCTAATTAAATTTAGGTAATAATAATAAAATACGTTTTTATGGATATTTCTAACAATGCCAGTGTTGACGCTTTACAAGTTCTTCAAGATGTATTATTGTTTGTCCACCACGGGTATCGAAACCAGGGTTCTAGCGTTGTACTTGTATTACTGTTATCCTTATGATGACAATTATACAGAAAGTGCGATATTTATCAAGATTTGATCTCCAATTCTGTAGAACTGAGTAAAAATAAATAAAATAGTTTTCTCGTTGTGTTTCGAACTTGATTTCCGAAGTAAATACTCTGAACGGATCCTTTAAATTAAACTGGACCAATAAGAAGCCAGTGCCTTTTGTAAGCAGCCGATTATACATAGAGTTCACGACTGTGACGTAAAGTGAATGACAACTTTGTTGTGATTCAGAATTCCGTGGTTGATATCCGTGAAAAACTGTTATATATATATATATACAACAATGATGACGTGTATTGGTAACAGATACTGTAACACCAACATGATTACTGTTGCGCGAAGCTTCTTCTATTCCGTCAAAGTATATTTTACCGCAGCTACTAACAGGCTTGTGTTGTTGTTGCTTTTGTGTGTGTATATGTTTTGTTTTTTTATGGGACAATTCTTTATTATATTTTTGTAATTCTAACTGTACAGAAAAATATCTTAGCGTGTTATAAAACCATAGCTCAAAAACAATAACTCAACTGTGAGCAATATAATTTTTCATCAAATTACTTATAATACCATAAGCTAATTGTGCAAAAAAAAAGGCTTAACAGGGATTTTTTTCTTACAAAATATGTAAGGAATTATGCTTCTCTTAGCTATCGAATACACTCCACACTGTAGTTCAATAAACCTATTAAACATTATTCGTGGGGCTCAATCTGGATTACGGATTATCTTTCCCGGATTCAGAATCCGAGGATGAACGGTTCACAGCAAGTTGCCGCAAAAATGCGCTCTTCGAGTCGTGGGTGCGCTACAGAAGGCTGAATACGTTATATTATAGCGATTCTGAATATGAAAATTTACAATTTACGTGTAACCCAGCCGATTTTAAGTCGCAGTGCAACGGGATATATCAGACTACATTTTGACATTTTTTGGCGTTTCATAATAGTGTGATACTATAAAAAAATTGGTCGCTTTTAAGAAGGGAATGTAACAGCTCTTTCCCACACAAGATATTCATACACTCACATCATAAAGATGGGAATACTCCTTGTACTTATTGCCTTTGTGAAATAAAAGAATTTGGATCAACTTGGGGCACCAGGACCTGCAACAAGTCGACCCCCAGATATGGTAAGCAAAGTGAGGCCTCTTATAGGATGAGAATTCGCAAACACAAAACTCAGTGCCAAAAAACAGTCCACCTGCTTCAGGTAATAGTAATCAAGAAATACACCCATCTGAAAAAGCACCACAAGTCCAGTGTACATAAATTCCTTCCACGACATATCTGTTCAACCATTGTATACCCCAAGTAGCTGAAGAGTGAAACAGGTTTTCATGCTATTCCTTACAAAGACGTAGAGGTCCTCGTACGCTAGACAAGTTATTTAAAGTAACAGGGAGGAATGGTGCGTTTTAAGTATTACAGAATATTTTGCAAAAGAAACTACGACCTCAAGCTATTAACAAGATGTTTGGACATCAAACTGATCACGCCCGGACATGGCGAGGTGGACTATAACGACGTGGTGAAACTCTTAAAATAGTTTTAACATTACGTACTCAACCTCCAATAAGAGTAACGGTAAAATTCCCACTATTTAAACAGACAGTAGTAATTCAAGAGTGTGCAATGGGTGCTGTTAAATAGTTAACTGCTTTCCTTCTCCTACATCAGTTTAAAATTAGGGACGACTGTGCACAGATGGTCTATTTACCATTGAGCAAGATACTGAAATATAAATATTTGTATAGTGTTGAGTATATTCTAACTATTGTGATATATAAACACAGTTGATCATTAAAGTTGGCTCATAACCTTCAAAGTTAATTCAGAAAAAAAAGCTTTAATTTTAACATATATATATATTTAATAAAACGAAAACAGGCGACCCCAAGATATCCTAAAACCGACATCTTTTGCTTTATTACTTATTGTTCTCTTATTTTATAAAGGATCAGCTGGCTTTAAATTTGCTTAATTTAGGAGGGGGGGTATTATTAAATTTAGTTGTTTTATTTGCTTAATTTAGGGGGGGTATTATTAAATTTAGTTGTTTTATTTGCTCAGTAAGAAACAAAAAAAACATGAATAAATTTGGTCTCAATCTAGTTTGACATTAATCAGTTTTGTTGAACATCAACATAATTGCAAGTGATAAAAACACACTAGTCTTTGAACACAACGCTGGAGTAGTTTCGCATATGGTAGATTTTACTAATATGAATATCAGCCATCAGATGGCACTCAGTGCTGATCTGTTTGCCATAATTACGAACACATTTATTTATCTAAAACGTTTGCTACATCAAACCTTAATTTTGAGCCCCCCCTTCAAAAAACAACACCGAAAAAACACTTGTCTGTAAGAAGATATAAATTAAACTCAGAAGTTATATACATGTCCAAGGATTAAATAAAGCTTAAGTACAACAAATCATTAACCCACTGGAATTAATGGTAACATTTACTCACTATGAAATATATTCTCTAAGAATCTCATAGTAAGTGATAATAATATATCATTCTTTTAATTAACAAGACATTATTTTCTCTAAAAATAAGTGAGGCGAAGTTTGACCCTGTGTTAAAGTTATGAATTTCGGAGCTGACGAGCCGCGTTCGAATCCGTGTGACACTAAAAAGTATTCCCTGTATGTTAAGCTGTGGATGCGTTAGAAGAGTGAAAGTCAACCCCATAGCGTGGGTGGTAGAATGTTGCCAGCTGACTGGTCAATAGTTGAAAATTATGGGTGGCAGTAAATAGCTTCAATTAACTCATAATAAATAATCCAGGTAATAGTTTCTATTATTTATTCTTCATCAAAATTACTAAAGAACAAGTAATACCCATGTTTAACATAATATCTGGTTCTACTTTAAAATAAAATTTAGAACCATCTTAGACATGGCTAAAATAGTTAATGTTGATAATGTGCCTTTCTTTTTTCATGAACCTTTACTTCCGATACTAGGCCCGGCATGGCCAGGTGGTTAGGGCGCTCGACTTGCAATCTGAGGGTCGCGGATTCGAATCCCCGTCACACCAAATATGCTCGCCCTTTCAGCCGTGGGGGCGTTATAATGTGGCGGTCAATCCCACTATTCGTTGGTAAAAGAGTAGCCCAAGAGTTGGCGGTGGGTGGTGATGACTAGCTGCCCCTTTCCTCTAGTCTTACACTGCTAGATTAGGGACGGCTAGCGCAGATAGCCCTCGTGTAGCTTTGCGCGAAATTCATAACAAACAAACTTCCGATACACTTTTTCTTAAGTATCAAAATCAATCAGATTACTCCTAATATAATTATAAGAGTTTTTCATCATATTTTTTATTACTCTATAATATTACATTACTTATTACATCCTGTATTATTCTTTTATAATTTAAACCTTCTTAACATAGGGTATCCAGATAATTAAAAAAAATTACACTTTTCTGTCGTTCTTGTGCCAAAACCTGAGAGAATGCTCAAATTAGTCCTAACTTCGCCATTCTTAAAAAAAAAAATTCTCTAAACATTAACTTCCTGACAAATTTTTTATGTGGACAATATTATTAGCATCCTTAAATTTTCGTTATTATACTAAACATTATTTAAAAAGATTGTTTGTAATTATGTACAAAGCTACACAATGGGGTAGATGTGCTCTGCCCACCACGGGTATCGAAACTCGATTTCTAGCGTTGTAAGTCCGCAGACATACCGCTGTGCCACTGGGGGCATTTAAAAAGAAGCTCCGAGTTTCAAATCCTGATTTTGCTCAAAATTTCAACTTTGATTGACATTTCAGTAATTAATTCTAAGAAGAAATACTCATGTTTTGATTGGTTTAGATTCTTATTTTGTCTGTTTAAACGCTACCATGTATTCCTTTGTTTCCACCTTTCTGTTTTTTAGATATCCTTTAAACTGTGAAGTTTGACGTGTATCATATTTCATAATTCACTTGAATGTTATTGTTATTATTACTACTATCTGAACGTACCTATCAAGGAAGCAAAAACTGTACAAAGGAAATTATTAGATAATGTTCCCCTTCTTTCTTTCTTTTGTTATTAAATTCCTAATGACTTCATTAGTTACTAATTGCATACCATGTGTTATTGAAGGCAGTATTTAACTCATTTAACTGATTAAGTACTTATGTCTTTAAATTCAAAAACAAAATCACATGAAAAAGTGGAAATGTGCACTAATTCAGTGTGTTTTTCACCAAATTCTACCTGAAGTTTACAGTTACCATACGAACAATGCTTCAAAGAAACAACAGAAAATTTAGAGTTCATTAGTTGTAAATATACTGCAATCAATGAAACGAGTAATTAATCTTACTACAAAGATGACCCATTACGTGTCAGGAGGGGGAAGCACCTTTGGATTGGTCAACTACAAAGATGACCCATTACGTGTCAAGAGGGGAAAGCAGCTTTTGATTGGTCAACTACAAAGATGACCCATTACGTGTCAGGAGGAGGGAAGCACCTTTGGATTGGTCAACTACAAAGATGACCCATTACGTATCAGGAGGAGCGGGAAGCAGCTTTGGATTGGTCAACTACAAAGATGACCCATTACGTGTCAGGAGGAGCGGGAAGCAGCTTTGGATTGGTCAACTACAAAGATGACCCATTACGTGTCAGGAGGGGGGAAGAACCTTTGGATTGGTCAGGCAATTTAGAATAGTTTGCAAAACATGTCAGTGCTAGGGTGGTCTTGGAGCACATTTAACTATAATTTATTTAAAGTATTAATCATTTGTAAGCACTTTATGATTTACAAAAACAGGTGTCCACTGAAACTTATACTCACGATAGGTATGAGGAAGTAGAAGTATGTACTATTGTAGATTATACATGTATTTTATTATACATTATTATACTGATTCATACATACTACTGTAAGTCTATCTGTTTACCTAGACACAATTTTAAAGTTTAGAAAGCTCCACAGTTACTGCGACAAAATGTTGATCTGGCTGCGTGTGTGTGTGTTAACAACCATCACCAAGAATTGGCTGACTCGACTATCATAATATAAAACAGTAGCTTCGCAATAAGTAACCATAAAACAGGAGCTTCGCAAGAAGTAACCATAACACAGGAGCTTCGCAAGAAGTAACCATAAAACAGGAGCTTCGCAAGAAGTAACCATAAAACAGGAGCTTTGCAAGAAGTAACCATAAAACAGGAGCTTTGCAAGAAGTAACCATAAAACAGAGCTTCGCAAGAAGTAACCGGTTACTTATTGTGAAGCTTCTGTTTTATGGTTACTTATTGCGAAGCTTCTGTTTTATGGTTACTTATTGCGAAGCTCCTGTTTTATGGTTACATCTTGCGAAGTTCCTGTTTCAGACTTTTAATGTTATGTTGCAGTTTTTCCTTTAATATTTATCACATAACATTAACAACAAATTTCATCTGCAGTTTTATTTGCACTTATTTTACGTCATGATGGTATCTTTGTAATAAAGAGTATTTTTTGTTTATTTTGTTTGATTGTTTGTATTTAAATACAAAGCTATACAATGGGATATCCGTGAGGGGGCCTACCAAAGATATAAAAAACCGTTTTATTGGGGTTTTTTTTTGGCATTATACAACTTCAGACTTACTGTTGAGCTTCTGGGAGACATTTTCTTTAGAATTTGCCCCCTAGTAGCGCAGTGGTATATCTGCGGACTTACAAGGCTAAAAACCGGGTTTCGATTCTCGTGGTGGGCATAGCATGGATTTGCTAATTGTGTAGCTTTGTGCTTAACTTCAAACGAAACTAATTCTTAAGAATTTAAGAAAATGCAGAAATCAGTTCATTATACAAATGGTCAACTGAGTTACGAAACAAAAAATTCTAAATTTTCACACATTTAAGTTTTATTCATGTTTTACTTTTAATATACTTCCTAGTGTGAAAGGTTTATCATGAAAATTATTTGTTTTCGGATATTCCCGAAAACTACTCAAGGACTATCTGTGCCACTAGTTTTCAAACGATAGGCCAGAGGAAAGGCTGCTAACCGCCAATTCTTGGTCTGCTCTAATCTGACTGAATACTATTAGTTACAAACATTGTTTAAAAATCGAACAAATGAACCAGACCTATAATACTAGATGCATGTAAAAGTTATACATACTACTTCGTGTGAGTATGTATACAGAATACGATGTCTATGATTCAGATCTGAGGATATGATATACTTTTTTGGTAGTTAAACGTGATATTTTTAAGCACCCAGAGAAGCTTAGTCAAGTTTTCACACGTGTTCATACTGCTGACTCGGACCAAGCAAAATGAGTTCATTGAAAAGTCGGTTTAAATTAATTAAGCGGAAGTTGTGATGAAAGACGATAAGTGATCGGGTGTATTTCAAAACGCACCTGCGATATTCAAAAAACAAAAAAGTAACGTTAAAAAAACCATAGCTACATAACCTTTTTTGATCGCTGTAACGTGGCACGCCATTAATCTACGTGAGAAATGAGTGTCTGCCTCATTTGACTAACCACGTACTATAATACGAGTAATGTCTTATCGCAAATAGCTAAGTTTGTTGCTTGTTTCTTCAAATTACTGACACCTTAACAAAATCTGGTACATCTGTAAAGCACGTGTTTTTCGGAAACTAATCTCAAGTTGATCCTTGTACCATCTTATAACTGAGCAAGACTGAGTATTATTATAAAACTCAAACTCATAACTTGTACTGAAACAGTAGGATGCGGAACTTTTATACGATATAAGCATGTAGCATAATTTAATTTCAGGAAGGTTTCGTGTTATATGCAGCCGTTTTCATTCTAATAGGCTCGAGTGTGGCCCAAGGTTAGAGTGACGTTACCGAAAGAAAGAAAGAAACAAACAAAAAAAAAACACCCTCGCTCTTTGAGGACATGTATGCGTTATAAGGGTGACGGTTAAATCTCACCTAAATATATATATATCTATATACAGTAAATGTTGTTGGATGCTGTTTTTCTACAGCCTTCCTTCCCGTATTAAATACACAAGTTTAACTTACAAAAATGTCTGAAAATCGAACAACTGAACCAGTATTATCGGTCTGGTTCAGTTGTTCGATTGTCAGACAATTTTTGTAAGTAATAGCTATATATTTATATACATTAAATGTAGTTGGATGCTGTTTTTCTACAGCCTTCCTTCCCGTATTAAGTACATGAGTTTATCTTGAAAGGAGAATATTTTCTATGGACGAAACCTTGAGTTTTTACTGTCTATTGTTCCCCCGGTGAGTTAGCGGTAAATTTACAGACTTCCAACGCTAAAATTCGGAGTGCGATTCTCCGCGGTGGAGGAAACGCAGATGGAGCGTTGTATATCTTTGCGCTAAAACAACAACGAGAAAAATAGGGACTACCTAGTATAATGAAATAAGAATGGAGAAAAAATTAAACTAATGATTCATCTTGCGACTACTTTGTGCACCTTGGTTCATCAGTTCATATTGTAAGTTTAGTTGGATTAAGTATTTACAGCTGTTCAGCAAGAGTTCTGGTGAAATTCCTTTATATGTTGTTTAAGAAATATTAGTTGTTGAGAACCACAACCAGATTTTGAGGCACACAGTCTATTTAACTCCCAGTGCAAAGTACAGCGAATCCATAATTGTCGAAATTAAGAACGTTTTCATATCTGAGTGTGGGCTTCCATGCCTCAAGTGCTTCCTGTTTGTTTACAGAGATAAAAGTCAAGTTGTAACAATGGGAGAGAGAGTGCTTCTAATTAGTCCAGTTTGTTAGTTTTTGAATTGCGCTCAAAGAAACCCGAAGGCCATCAACGCTAGCTGTCCCTACTGTTGAAATGACAGAAAAGAGTGAGTGCAGCTAGTCAACACACCCACCGCCAACTCTTAGGGTACTCTTCATCTATAAAAAGTGGGATTTGTCTGTCACATTATAACGTCAATGCGAATGAAAGACAGAACGTGTTTGGTGACGGGTTTCAATCCCTCAACCCGTAAACAAAAACACTTTGACATACAAACCAGTTTTCTGACATAAAGATAAACTTCTCTTCGTAGCTAAAAATAAAAAGTGGCCTAACTAGGATTAAACTAAAAAATAAAAGCAACAATGAACCTGGGTTTCATAAATATACAAAGGGTTTCTAGCTTCTCGAGTGTGACGTCATTTAAACAAGCCGTTCAGTTTACTATTAAACTAAGATTTAGTGATGTGTTTCCACATGAATTTCAGCATTACTAATTTTCAAAAAATAAGATTTAACTAACATCGTAAATAAAATATATAAAACATATTATTACTCATCTTATGTAGAAATCGACTGTTTACTTTTGTGCTTTCAACTAAATGTGTTGCCTTGAACTGCTGCTATTTAACCTTACTTCATTATATTATTTTAATTTTATTTATCAGACCACAGCCAAATAATTAGATAGAACATGAAATGATGTCGTTAAGATGGGTGCTGGGAATGAATATCTTCGAGAGAAAGACTGATAAGTGATGACATCAGAACTTGGAGTCTGTAAGATCACAGTAAGAGCAAGAGAAGCAAGACTGGGATGGTTTGGAGATGCAGTAAAATAAGAATAGCAGCATTGGAAGTACCAGTGAAGGGACGAAGAAGGTAGAGGAAGATATATAATACAATGGAGGGACGTGGTCAACGGGGATATGAGGGAAGTTAGTACAACCATAAATGATCCAAGGGACCGTAATCTGTGAAGATGAATAAGAACCGGTATCAGAATGGAAGGTCATAAGAAGAAACAAAAAGAATGACGTCAGAGACTCGAAGTCTGTTATGTGTTTAATATCTTTATTTATGAAAAAAAACTGAAACCATTGTGATTTGCTAAACAAATAACAATTAAAAGTTCCATAAACGTTAAATTAAAGCAGTTTTAATTTCATTGTTCCGAAACAGACTAATATCTTTAGATGATTACCTAACTTCCTGTCGTTTCTGTGTCTAACTGATGATAGAATAAAACAAAAGATCGCTTACGATCTGGATGAAAACAGCTACAGATGAAATGAGTTAATTATCTGTAGATTTTGATAAATAATCATTCAAATACTTGAAAGTATCCAAGAGATTAAGGCTTAAGATGTTATGGTATAATTATACCTATGAGGAAAATATAGTACAGAAATAGTTATTTCAAATAAAAGAAACACTAGTAAGCTTATTTGTTCAATTATCTGTTTCACTTAAAACTGCATAGCGTAATTAGCCTTTATAAAAAAACATTATAATACTAACTTGGACATATATTCAAATTTTTGTTACATTAAATTCAGTAACAAGATTAGCCATGTTCGTGTATACTTGTATTTTGATTTACAGGAAATTCAATATATTTGGGTTACTTTTTATGTAAATTATACGTAAACCCTGCCTTTCACATTAATATATCTCTCACTAATGTTTATATTAATTTTCTTATAAATTAACTTGTACATTTTTGAATTGTTCTAATACACCAAGTAAACTAATATTTCTTTTCCTATTGCTGAGTCCGTGAAATACAAAATTTGGAAGCTAAAATACCAACGTGATAATATTATATTTGTATTTGTATACATATAAAGAATTGGATGCTAAAATACCAACGTGATAATATTATATTTGTATTTGTATACATATAAATAATATACTGCTAATATTATATTTGTATTTGTATACATATAAAGAATTGGATGCTAAAATACCAACGTGATAATATTATATTTGTATTTGTATACATATAAATAATATACTGCTAATATTATATTTGTATTTGTATACATATAAATAATATACTTCTAATTTTTTCTCCACGCCATCTGTCGTTACTTAAGAAAAGTTTGCTCCATGAAATCAATAATTTCTCAAAAGTTTCGTTTCGAGTTTTACTTACTGATTACAAGTATCATTTTATTAGAAGTTGCAGCTTTTACAGTAAGGAAGACTATTTTTAAAACAGGTACGACGTTTCGATCACTGGTGCGATCATTCTCAGTGATCCAAACGTCGTACCTGTTGTTTGTTCACTACATTTCGGCTTTATTGAAATCAGCGTGCAAGATAAAATGAAAAACATGTTAAAATTTAAGTAGATGCAATCTTTTCACCTGACATTTAAAAAAAAACACCTACATGTCTATCAGTAAGTCTGCTTGGCGAGGCTCCAGATCTTTATCTGTTACCAGCCCCACTTAAAATAGCAAAATGTTTTTAATTGGTCTGTTCATCCACTTGTAACCTGCAAACCAGTAAAACCATTGAGCACCTTTTTATAATAACTCAGACGAATCACAACTTTACGTACGTTGGTATGTTTACTGAAGAATGCAAGCACGTGGAACATTCTCTTCCTATGTAAAACTTAAACCGACATAAAATGTATCCTGTAAGTTTAAAGTTTCAGAGCTTCAGCAAACGATAACCAAACAAAAAGAGTAGAAACTAGAAAGTAAAATAACGAAAGGTGTAGGATTTTGTTTTCTAAGTTAGGAAAAGTAAGAAACTAAAATACCAAGGGGTGTAGGATTTTGTTTTCTAAATTGGTAGAAGTTAGAAAGTAAAATATCAAAGGGTGTCGGATTTTGTTTTCAAAGTTTGGAAAAGTAAGAAACTAAAATACCAAGGGGTGTAGGATTTTGTTTTATAAATTGGTAAAAACTAGAAAGTAAAATACCAAAGGGTGTAGGATTTTGTTTAATAAATTCCACACACGTATGTTGACAATAGTTTAATTCTCATCACTCACATCGCTGTTCGAACTCCTCTTTCTCTGGGTATATTTTTCATATGTATATTTATCACACTTTAAGAAATGTTTCTACTTTAAATAACATTTCATAATATAGCTAATGGTTGACAAGTAATAATATAGCTAATGGTAGAGAAGTAATAATATAGCTAATGGTAGACAAGTAATAATATAGCTAATGGTAGAGAAGTAATAATATAGCTAATGGTAGACAAGTAATAATATAGCTAATGGTAGACAAGTAATAATATAGCTAATGGTAGACAAGTAATAATATAGCTAATGGTAGACAAGTAATAATATAGCTAATGGTAGACAAGTAATAATATAGCTAATGGTAGACAAGTAATAATATAGCTAATGGTTGACAAGTAATAATATAGCTAATGGTAGAGAAGTAATAATATAGCTAATGGTAGAGAAGTAATAATATAGCTAATGGTAGACAAGTAATAATACAGCTAATGGTAGACAAGTAATAATATAGCTAATGGTAGAGAAGTAATAATATAGCTAATGGTAGACAAGTAATAATATAGCTAATGGTAGACAAGTAATAATATAGCTAATGGTAGGCAAGTAATATATAGCTAATGGTAGACAAGTAATAATATAGTTAATGGTAGACAAGTAATAATATAGCTAATGGTAGACAAGTAATATGTAGAGAAAATATATTTATGTAAGAGATATTGGTGTGATTCGGTCCAGGACCGTAGTCATAGGATCGTATTGTGGAACCAAAACCTTAGTTCGACAAAACACGACGTATATGTATATATATTAACGTAATCTGAATATACGGTGTTTACGGTTTTTTTATATCAGCTTTATATGTTATCAAATGCTGAAGAAATAGGAATTCTAATTAAAGTAAGTTTTAGCTGAGAGTGAACTTTTATAAATTACAAGTTTCTGTGGTATGGAGCAGGCCCTTTGGATATGTTAATCATGTTGTACAAGTTTCTGTGGTATGGAGCAGGCCCTTTGAATATGTTAATCATGTTGTACAAGTTTCTGTGGTATGGAGCAGGCCCTTTGAATATGTTAATCATGTTGTACAAGTTTCTGTGGTATGGAGCAGGTCCTTTGAATATGTTAATCATGTTGTACAAGATTCTGTGGTATGGAGCAGGCCCTTTGAATATATTGGTCATGTTGTAGAAGTTTCTGTGGTATGGAGCAGGCCCTTTGGATATGTTAATCATGTTGTAGAAGTTTCTGTGGTATAGAGCAAGCCCATTGAATATGTTAATCATGTTGTACAAGTTTCTGTGGTATGAAGCAGGTCCTTTGAATATATTGGTCATGTTATACAAGTTTCTGTGGTATGGAGCAGGCCCTTTGAATATGTTAATCATGTTGTAGAAGTTTCTGTGGTATGGAGCAGGCCCTTTGGATATGTTAATCATGTTGTAGAAGTTTCGGTGGTATGGAGCAGGCCCTTTGAATATGTTAATCATGTTGTACAAGTTTCTGTGGTATGGAGCAGACCCTTTGAATAGATTGGTCATATTTTACAAGTTTCTGTGGTATGGAGCAGGCCCTTTGAATATGCTAGTCATGTGGTTTTAGCACATATATAATCATAAAAAAATATTTTAAATATTATTGTATTTATTGTTATTCTGTACTGATGAGACAATTAAGAATGGTATTAAATAATGTGCAATATCTCAGTTGAATGGTATTAAATAATGTGCAATATCTCAGTTGAATGATACTAAATAATGTGCAATATCTCAGTTATCGTTGTCTGAGTAACAAAGACCTGGATTTAAATCTCGTTTCAGTTTATTATTTACAGAATTCACATTTTTTTAGTAAGATGGCATCAACCATTATTAATAAAAATACTAATACTTCAACATAATTAAATTACCTATTTGGATCGTAATCTGAGGGTCGTGGGTTCGAATCCCTTTTCCTACCAAACATGCCCGCCCTTTCAGCAGTGGGAGCATTATGATGTTACGGTCAATCCCACTATTCGTTGGTAAAAGAATAGCCCAAGAGTTGGCGGTGGGTGATGATGACTAGCTGCCTTCCCTCTAATCTTTCACTGCTAAATCAGGTTCGACTAGCGCAGTTAGCCCTCATGTAGCTTTGCGCGAAATTTGAAATAAACCAATTACATATTCAATCTTAGAATTTACCACTCTCTAACGACAAGGCAAGATGGATTTTTTGACTGCATACGTGGTGTCTATTTGTATATTGTGTAGAGTACAGCGATTTCTTGAAAAAAGAAAAGGCGTCCAAATGACTGTTTTTCCTTCTTTGCATGCCTCGCTAACTGCGCTAGTAGTACTTGTCAAACATTTTTAGGTTTTCTGCTTGCCTTGAAACTTGACACTTGAGTGAATCTTCTTGTCTCACGTGCCACAAATAGCTAATGTTGTGAACGTCCTAGGCTCATTACGTTCTTGTTACTCATTTTGACACCACCTGAGCGCCGCCTAGCGTTAGTATTTCTTTAAAAAATGCTTATTCTTCTCTACTCAATAGAACTTACGAAAGCATTGTTCTCCTGACTTTATATGGTTGTGCGTAAGCAGCTTCTCTCCAATATTAAATCAGTGGTGGTTTGACTAGCTTGTGGAGGAAAAAAATAAAGTTGTTGTTTTTGTTTTTCTGTAAAAACTTAAAACCGTCATCATCATCATAATGGTAGCTTATGTGTATTTTAAAAATACTAAATAGTACAAAACGAATAGTGACCGCAACTTAAATATAGATGATTTTGTTCATGGTTGACGGATTAGGATCATCCTGTTGGGAGGTTCTGAGTTTTACTGGACTAGGATCATCCTGTTGGGAGGTTCTGAGTTTTACTGAACTAGGATCATCCTGTTGGGAGGTTCTGAGTTTTACTGGACTAGGATCATCCTGTTGGGAGGATTCTGAGTTTTACTGGACTAGGATCACCCTATTGGGAGGATCTGAGTTTTACTGGACTAGGATCACCCTGTTGGGAGGATCTGAGTTTTACTGGTTACCTTATTCATAAGTTAGTTTAACACTAGCTCCGTTATTATGACTATTCATATCTGGAGAAAGCATTAAACTTATGAGATACATGCTAGCCAGTGATCTTTACAAGTAAAAACAACAGTAATAATATTACAATTATGTTGAAACATATAATTATTTGTTTTTCATCATCGTTTAAAAGATATTCAATTCTTTGATTGTTTTTAAGCAGAAAGCTACACAATGGGCTATCTGTACTCTGTCCACTATGGGTATCGAAACCCGGTTTTTAGAGTAATAAGCTTATATTGGGGGGGGGGCAAATATTCACAAAGTGCATGCGTTTGTTGAATTGGTACGCTTACTAATTTATGATTTTTTTAAAAGTACATATTCTATTTAATATTCGTTTTACTTCACCCAACAGTTGCTACCCTCCCTCCTATAGCTATATCAATACAAATGTCTAAAAATATAGCACAAATATACTGCCATTAGGAATTTGAAGATGGGAGAACGAAAGCGTCTTAAAGAGTTCGAAGAAAACACTTTGTCATCGCTCCTGCAGGGCACAATGCATTAAACGGGCGTGAACGTGCTTTCTGCAAATTTGAATTATAAATAGTAAAAGATTTATTGGACTACTGCTGGCCTCGCTCCGCCCCTCGCGTGAGATCTGTTTGCTTTGGACGACTTTAGGTCTAACAAAGAATCGAGAAGAGTAAGCGTATTTACACTGACTTATCTTTAGTTTACAAGATCCTTTTTTTCTTTACTTTTTTTTTATCATAAAAAAAGTTAAAACATACGCATTATTCCTACCGTGTCGTTATTCATAAAAACGATCGTATTTTGTTTTTGTTTGTGTCCATCATTCAGAATCTAACAGTTTAAAATATTTTCGCTGGTTAGAAAATCATCTCACGTTTGTTCTCTTCGTACTTTTTTGTATTTACAATTTCGGTTTTTCACACGTATTGGTGACAGCTGGCGTAGCGTTAGAGTAAGCAGATTTCCCCCATTATGTAGATATACTCATTTCACACGTGTGAGTTAAAACATCATAGCTGCTAGCGACTCCTGTAGCGGTTTCTTTAACAAATCTGTTTCGAAAAGAGATGCCGAATATTTTAGCGGTTCATAAAACAGTTGTACAGATGTTTTGGAACCTCTAAGACTGAAAATAATCTCGTTCGCTTAGAAGGCATGGGGGTTTTAAATAAGTAATGCCACTCGAGCTTACGACTTGAATGAATCGAACTAGGTTCTAAGAACTTTGTAGCTTAGATCTAGATTTCAGTTTACACTTCCATTTCAACTAGTTTAATTTGTTTTTTTCCATGTCTTTAAAATGCCAATTCTGCGGTTTAAAATTCTACTTCGTAGTTACGTGTTTATATGAATACTCGTTAGATTAATTAAGGCTGGTTTATTCATAGATCACTGGCTATCAAGAAAGAAAAACTGTACACGCTTCTATTCAATGTGTGATTTAGTGATAGCGTATAGTTTATTGTCACTAGTAATTAAGTTGCATAATATAATCAATTAAAGAAATTATTAATAAAACATTATTCTTGAAAAAGGAAACGAAAGTCCTTCAATTATTATTAATCTGTGTTTAACAGTTAATCAGTTTCAATGATTTGTTTGTTCATTTATTTCTAAGCACAAAGGTATACACTAAGCAAAACTGGGTTATGGGTATCGAAACCCAGATTTTAGCGTTATAAGCCTTCATATTTACCGCTGAGCCACTAGGGGTATTTTTTAATGAAGGATGTATGTAATTCTGTAAATGCTAGTCTCAATCAAGTTGAATAGTTTATTAATTCCATTCTATTAAAGTGTTCAATAATATATATATTTTAATCAAAGTAATCTCTAAAGAACTCTAGCAACAATAATAGTGAAACTACGTTGGATAAATGTTCCAAGTTTGCTAATACCTCATCTTTGTTGGCATAATATGATAAAAACATTATTATTCTTAAAGCTCTAAATTTAAACTTTATAAGTAGACAAAACATTATAATTAATACTTCGTTAATTGGGTAAAAAAACAAAACAAAACGTTTATTTCTCTAGATTTTCATCAGCATTTAGAAAATAATGCATACTAATGCGCCCCCACTGGCTCAGCGGTAAGTTTACTGACTTAACGCTAATCCTCGTGTTTCGATACTCTTGGTGGGCACGGCACAAACAGCCCATTGTGTAGCTTTGTGCTTAACTACAAACGAACAAATATTGCCTGCTAATGAAAAACAAAATGTAATAAACTTACTAAGACGTCGCGTGAATTACAATTAACCTTGTCGATATAAACATTATCACCTGATTATTATACTATTATCTTTATAATATAATGTAAACATGTAAGCCTTAAAAAGTTTCTGCATATTTTAACGGAATCGTTCAATTTTGTTTCAGAATTTCGAGGGTTATCTGTGCATACCCATCTGTAGTTTTGAATGTCAGACTAGGCTGAAGGCAGATAATACTCAACAACACCCACCTAAAACTCTTGGGCTTCTTTTGTCTCATCGAATAATGACATTTGACGTCGATTATGTAGTACATCCTGATAGTTCGCGTCCCGTTTCTGTGGCAGCGGAACCCGAACAGAGAACCCTTGGATTCATAATTTGGGCACGCTAAGCACTAGGTCACGCCCAGTCTGGAATCGTTGAAGCTCTTTGAAGTTTTGGAAAGAAAAAATATATAAATATGTATTAAAAAAAAACAATAAAATTAAGTATCTGTGCCAGTATTTCCTGTAAGAAACATTAGTGAATATAAATAAAGGAATAATGGAAAAACAGCTGACTCGCTTTTATTAGTTTATCAAAAGTCTGTAAATTCACGTATACATAGATAAGTAAGAATATATTTACCTAAAATGTCACTAAAGAGTCAACAGAGACTGCTAGAAGTAAGAAACTTGTAAATTAACTGATAAAAGGTCACTAAAGAGTCAACAGAGACTGCCAGAAGTAAGAAACTTGTAAATTAACTGATAAAAGGTCACTAAAGAGTCAACAGAGACTGCTAGAAGTAAGAAACTTGTAAATTAACTGATAAAAGGTCACTAAAGAGTCAACAGAGACTGCTAGAAGTAAGAAACTTGTAAATTAACTGATAAAAGGTCACTAAAGAGTCAACAGAGACTGCTAGAAGTAAGAAACTTGTAAATTAACTGATAAAAGGTCACTAAAGAGTCAACAGAGACTGCCAGAAGTAAGAAACTTGTAAATTAACTGATAAAAGGTCACTAAAGAGTCAACAGAGACTGCCAGAAGTAAGAAACTTGTAAATTAACTGATAAAAGGTCACTAAAGAGTCAACAGAGACTGCTAGAAGTAAGAAACTTGTAAATTAACTGAATTATAATTACTATGATTGGTTTATTGGATTAATCTAAAACTAAATCACGTAATTTAATATGTATGACATAACAGTATTTAACACATTAAATAGGGTTATTTTGGAATCGTGCAAATTAGACGTTCATCTGGATTTTATGCAGAGCTTAGATATGCCCATCCTGTAACTCGAACCATCTACGTATTTAATAATAATATTTTAACACCGTAGTATTAGCGGAACAAAATTTAATATCTGGTTGTATTTGTACCTTTGACTGTGTTATTTGAGCTGATCTTAGATAGACATAACACAACTTATCAAGTACCATAACGTACCTCTGTTTCATTTAAGTATTGTCGACACTATTTGCCTACAAAACATTTAAATAACATTTAATATTTAAATTTAATATTTGGTTGTATTTGTATCTTTAAATGTGTTACTTGAGCTGATCTTAGATAGACATAACACAACTTATCAAGTACCATAAAGTACCTCTGTTTCATTTAAGTATTGTCGACACTATTTGCCTACAAAACATTTAAATAACATTTAATATTTAAATTTAATATTTGTACCTTTAAATGTGTTATTTGAGCTGATCTTAGATAGACATAACACAACTTATCAAGTACCATAACGTACCACTGTTTCATTTAAGTATTGTCGACACTATTTGCCTTCAAAACATTTAAATAAAAAAAATACTAACGTCGATTAATGTATCCCCACAGAACTGAGAAGCAAACATCTTTCTCATAAAACTCTTAACATTTCACGTTAAAAAGTTCGGTAACTAAAACTATCTTTATTCCGAATCTTATGGAACAGTTTAGTATTGTTTGTTTAATAAGGGTCTGTTCCTAAGTGTAGGTCGCAGAGATAACTCTATTGAGATGAACGTGGTCGTAGAAGCTAAACAAACACAGGTGCTGCTTTATTCTTATTAGGCCTGTTTGAAATATGGAAGCAAAAAATAATGCCAATCATCTATTTTTTTAAGTTATATATATATTCATATTTTGGGGACTAATCCATGTTACATGGCAGGAACAAATAAGTGGGCTGGGGCCCCTGTACGCCTTCTGACTTGCAGCTGTTTAATGCTTTAATGGGTATTTCTTATCAAAAGGATTTGTTCGTTTGTAAGTTAAACACAAAGCTATACAATAAGCTATCTGTGTTGTGTCTACCATGGGTATCGAAACCCGGTTTTTAGTGTTATAAGTCTTCAGACTTACCAATGAGCCACTGGATGGATGGGAGGGGGCTTATCACAAAGGTTTTTACTTTAACAATATTAGACATTTTATACAAATTAGCTTGTGAGAAGAAACTGGGTGTTAACAACCTTTCAATTTTGCCAGATGTTATTCAGAAATGTTCCAAAAATGTTACAGTTTATGATATAACAGAACTTGTGTTAATAATCCGCTTTCTGACGCGTTAAACTATCTCCTGACAGAAACACAACCGGTTAGGTTCCACACAAAGTCATAGGGATTTTGTCATTGATTTAAATTTTTACTAAACTTCAAGGAGTTTTCTCATGCTTCATGCCTAAGTATTCGTACTTTATATGAGAACGCTCGAAGTCGTAAACTAAAGTTAAGTAAGATACACCGTAAAATAAATTTGAGTGAAATAAAAAACACTGTACATTTTATGTATTTTTTCACACAATGTATGATATCAACAATACATAACATATGATAATTTACGCATAGGGCTGATAAGAGTTGCTCATCATCTGGAATTAATATTAATGTCATGTATTTCTAAGGCAACTAGCGCATGTTTTTTTCTTTTCTTAATTAACAGATGACAACGTATATAATATCCATATTAAACCGAAAAAAACATGATGTTAAGTGGTTTTTTTAATTGTTATCATTTGTACATACATTTTTTTATTGCCACGTGTATCAGCCTATACCAGGCAGTTGGATGTATAGTTATAAATGTCACTGCAAGATAGTTACAGATAAATGTTGCCCGAAATAAACTCTGACATTATTTCTTTATTTGTATTTATGATAAACCTTCAAATACGCTGTTCCTGAGCAAATTGCAACCGGTCAACATTACGCTACAACCCACCATCCATACTAAAGGACTGACTGTTGTTCTCGTGACATGCTCGCAGCTAAAAGTGCGGGAATTCGAACCCAACTCGCTATTTCCATACTCAGAGCTCTACCATTGGGGCCAGCATGCGTCCCACTCCAGATCTGACTCCAGCTGATGTAATCCTTATTGTATGTTATAAACTTTGTGAAGACTGACCATACGAAGCATTTATAGTGAAGAAGAAAACACTGTCTCTATTTTCTTCTGATTGACATTATAACTACTGATAATGCGGGTTACACATTGAATAATGGGCATGACGGACAGTCCTGGAAGTCTGAATAATCCTCACTTTCAGAACAATAGTGTTTGATTATCACTACTATAATATGTTTTATGCCAGCAATATGCTAATGTACCTTATTTCATTGCCGAGTCCCTGAACTGCCTTTCGCTCTTGCGAGAAATAAGACAAGTTAGATAGGACCTCTATCCAAACTTTTATCCAGCGTTTTTGGATCATAAAAAAATAAACTCAAATTAATAGTGAAAAGATATGATAATTTATTGCATTTTCTTTGCCTCTTTTTTTTTATAAAAATATGTTACACAGTTTTAGTCGGGCTGTGGCTGATATAACAGTATATACGGTATGGTATGCAAGATAATGAGACCCGTTTCACTGATGGAGAATGAGCGTGTGGGACGATTTTTTCACACCAATTTATCAAGTTTCATTAAGTACTTGACATGAGTTATAGCTTTCGGCTGTGCCTAGAGTATCATGCGGCAGCTTTATAGAATTAAGCTTTGCTTTATCATGATGGTTATAAGTTGTACATTGTTAACTAAATCAAAATTTAAAAAAAATATTTTAAAGTTTTTTTTAACATTATAAACCAAATATTTTCTGACAAGAAATATTCTGATCCACTTACTGTCTTTTGTGATTTTAAGCTATGGTAGTTGTTTCTATTGGTAATTTCAACTTGAATGACATCTTACGTGCCCGTGAACTATTGACCAGAAGGTAGACAGGCCGCAGAACCCGCCGCCACACGGGTTTTGTCCAGCTCTAGATCTAGTAAGATGACTGGCTTCCATTTTTATAACTCATAACTGAAAGTGTAGAGCATGTTCAGGAACATCTCGGCGCGAACTTTATACTTTCCGACCACTAAGACACGACCGACCTAATTTTCTTTGGGAATGAATAAAAGAAAAAGCACAACATTTCAAAGAAAGAAGCCTCGAATTTTCTTCTTGGAACTGAAGAAATCTGCACTGTGAAACATTTAAAGCCACACCCAAAGGCAATTAGGATCAATGCGTTCATCTGCAAAGTAAAAATTGTCTTCTATTACGAAAGAGAACCCTTCGAACCAAAAACTCACTAATGGACTACCCAGAATCAAAACATTCCCATTAGTCTATTTGCCTTTCAAGTACCCCGCTGTAACTCTATTGGACTACTTCTACATTTTTAATCTGCTTAAACACAGTCATGAAAACGTATGTTTTCCTGTGGAGAAGAACATGTGGAAATATTTGTCGACATGTTTTGTCAAATATTGACCTTACCAACACCCTCAGAAGATTGTTACAATAGAATATGTAGAAATATTTGTTTCTATTGTAACAAACTTCTGAGGGTGTTGGCAAGGTCAATATTTGACAAAACATGTCGCTGCGATGTCAAGTAATTGTGTGTAATTATGAATGGAGCATAATAGACGATTAGGATGTAGATCCATAAGCTTCTGAAGACAGGGAACATCGTTTTTATAAAGTCTGATTACCAGTCAAGTATGCGTTATCCGGGTATTTTGGATAATAAAACGACCTTAATTCAGATGCAGACTGCTAAATGGTATTCAAAAAGAAGCATTGACCATAAGGTACTCTTTAAAACAACTAACCTAAGATTACTCGTGATGTATCTTAATAATTGTCCTAATGGAATAATCTTAATATTGCATGTGGTTTTAATAATGTCCTTATACTCACAAAACAGATGAAAATGAGAAGTACAGATATGTTGATGTTGTCATGTTAATACAAAGCTACACAATGAGCTATCTACACTCTAACAACCGCGGAGAAATGAATCCCAGATTTTAGCGCTGTAAGTGCGTCAACTTCCCGCTGATCCACTCGGGGGACCAGATAAAGCTTAATATTAAAATCAAATCTACATATATATGTATTGAATTTATGTAAAAAATAAAATAATAAAATAACAAATAGCATCCCACTTATTCGATGACATCATGGAAAACTCTATTTTTAGGTTATTTCACGGAAGAGCTTCCTTCAAGTGCTCAAAATCATTCAAAGAACAGTGGTGTTATTATGGGTATTACAATGATGTATTTCACGATGGTGATTACGTCATAACGTTTAACTAGTAACAGCTGAAACAAGTTTTTTTTTCTAAATACTTACATAAAAAAACAACAGTGAATAAAGCGATAAAACTGTTATTACTGATTAAATAAAACCCCAAAATTATGCCATAATTATTGTATAGGTAATAATTTATAGTAACGTAATATTGTATATTATTCTATAATTGTTGTATAGGTAATAATTTATAGTAACGTAGTATTGTATATTATGCTATAATTATTGTATAGGTAATAATTTATAGTAACGTAGTATTGAATATTATGCTATAATTATTGTATAGGTAATAATTTATAGTAACGTAGTATTACAACGTTGCTATAAATTATTACCTATACAATAATTATAGCATAATATGCAATATTACGTTACTATAAATTATTACCTATACAATAATTATAGCATAATATACAATACTACGTTGCTATAAATTATTACCTATACAATAATTATAGCATAATATGCAATACTACGTTACTATAAGTTATTACCTATACAATAATTATAGAATAATATGCAATATTACGTTACTATTAATTATTACCTATACAATAATTATAGCATAATATACAATACTACGTTGCTATAAATTATTACCTATACAATAATTATAGCATAATATACAATACTACGTTACTATTAATTATTACCTATACAATAATTATAGCATAATATACAATACTACGTTACTATAAATTATTACCTATACAATAGTTATAGCATAATATACAATACTACGTTACTATAAATTATTACCTATACAATAATTATAGCATAATATACAATACTACGTTACTATTAATTATTACCTATACAATAATTATAGCATAATATACAGTACTACGTTACTATAAATTATTACCTATACAATAGTTATAGCATAATATACAATACTACGTTACTATAAATTATTACCTATACAAAAATTATAGCATAATATACATTGTATATAGTCAAATAATATTTCTGAATGCAAATTATGAATATTATTTTGTTTCAGTCACTCCTTTCCGTTTATTTGTGGGGACATTCAGATGCCTAGTCTATTAATTTATTATTACGAGTCACTAAGTTATTGTTGATGACATCTTTGATATATTTAATATGTTTATCCTTTCCGTTTATTTGTGGGGACATTCATATGTCTAGTCTATTAATTTATTATTACGAGTCACTAAGTTATTGTTGATGACATCTTTGATGTGTTTAATATGCTTATCCTTTCCGTTTATTTATGGGGACATTAAGATGCCTAATCTATTAATTTATTGATTACAAGTCACTAAGTTATTGGTGATGACATCTTTGATGAGTTTAACATGCTTAAGAATCTGCCAGTTACACGACAAACATTCCTCATAACATGCTCAGATGACATAGTATACATGACTTTAATATTTAGAGCTATTAACCTTTTTCTGCGACTAAAGAACGTAAGTTTGTTTGTTAACTTCTTTTTATTTTCGCGCATAGTACTATCTGCGCAAACTCATCCTTAATGTTTCCCTTATTGACTAGAGGGAAACGAACTAGTCAACATTACCCACCGCCAACTTTTAGACTACTCGTTTCTGGCTGATTTGATTGTCACGAATCCAAAGTGCGGAGCGTGTTTTGGCAGCAACAGGACGCGAATCTCTAACTCCAGGATTCACAGTACAGACATGCTAACCACTAGATCAAGTCCGGCACATAACACCTCAAAACTTAGTTCCAACAATCTAGCGCTGGCGTATGTGCAGGTATTGTATGGTTTACTGTTACGAAAATAGTTCTGTTTGTGATGTCGTGATCGTTACAACGTTCTAATGCTCACGTCGTTATAGAGTACCAAGTAATGCTGTTATCATGTTTATCTGAGGTTGTGGGAGATTAGGTCAGTGATTTTAGTATCGTCTGTTACAACGTTCTAATGCTCACGTCGTTATAGAGTACCAAGTAATGCTGTTATCATGTTTATCTGAGGTTGTGGGAGATTAGGTCAGTGATTTTAGTATCGTCTCTGTGTGTATGTGTGTAGGAGGTGATGACTAACTAAATACTGGGAGTAGAAGGGTTGGCGTTCAGTTAGAATTTTAATAATTTTTTCAACACAGAGTTCGGAGTTACAAGCAGTTACAAAAATGTCTTTATATCCGCTGTTTTTATAAATTTAAATAGAATTACTTTACAGTTTTGGTTTAGGGGGAAACTTATGATTACGACATTTTATGTTATGGTGCATTGAGTAGCTTAATAAAAACAAATACTGCTTGTATCTAACATTATTCCCCCAGTGGCACAGCGGTATGTCTTCGGACTTATGACGCT
>NW_013667717.1:47540-50743 GCF_000517525.1 Limulus polyphemus
ATATTATTGAATATTTGCGACAGAAGTTTTAGGGGATTCTCATATTATTAAATATTTAAGACAGAAGTTTTAGGGGATTCTCGTATTATTAAATATTTACGACAGAAGTTTTAGGGGATTCTCATATTATTAAATATTTAAGACAGAAGTTTTAGGGGATTCTCGTATTATTAAATATTTACGACAGAAGTTTTAGGGGGATTTTCATATTATTAAATATTTAAGACAGAAGTTTTAGGGGATTCTCATATTATTAAATATTTACGACAGAAGTTTTAGGGGATTCTCATATTACTAAAAATTTAAGACAGAAGTTTTAGGGGATTCTCGTATTATTAAATATTTACGACAGAAGTTTTAGGGGATTCTCATATTATTAAATATTTACGACAGAAGTTTTAGGGGATTCTCATATTACTAAATATTTACGACAGAAGTTTTAGGGGATTCTCATATTATTAAATATTTACGACAGAAGTTTTAGGGGATTCTCATGTTATTAAATATTTACGACAGAAGTTTTAGGGGATTCTCATGTTAAATCACTTCTCATTCTCTTTATAATCAAAAAGTTATTAGCAATAATTAAAGCAGTTTCGTATCTTTTGACCGTCTTGTTGATATGGTGTTGAAATAAAATAATATCAATTATATTTCAACTAATGACTGTTTTCAGATATTACAAATATAACTCGAGACCCGTAAGTTTTAAACTTGGGTATTTATAAACCAAAGGTGATATGTATAAAACTGAAGAAATTGGCTGATATCTTTCAACAATTTATATCTCAAAACATTTTGCTGAAAATTTTGTTTGTTTGTAATTAAGCACAAAGCTAGACAATTGGCTATCTGTGCTCTGCCCACCACGGGTATCGAAACCCGGATTCTAGCGTTGTAAGTCCGCGGGCATACCGCTGTGCAACTGGGTGGCTGAAAATGTTGAACAAGTGAATGTTCTGAGTTTGTGCTGCTTGAAATTTCGAGAATAAAGCTAATCCAGATATAAATGGATTTCAAGGATCTGTCTAGGTTCTTTCTATCACTTTGATATCATTAAGTATTCACAGAATACTTACACCTATTGTACACACATTGAACGTTGCACAACGTAAATAAGAAAAGCACTTGTACGTGCCTTGTGATTAAGTTCAAGCTAAGTGTATTGTTAACGGCTGTGTGTAATACATCTTATTTTAGACCACTTTCTGATCGTAGTAGATGTGAAACAATGTTCCGACTTATAAAGTCGTTACACGTATTTTTACTCAGTATGTCTAGTTTAAGTTGTGTACAAATACATAAAACTGGTTCAAGATCGTAATGATGCTGTATACTTGTTGTGTAAAGTATCATGTCAACAATGTACTTAATGGTGATAGTTAGTTATCAGTTATCGGCCAACAATACACTCAACTTCTGTAATACATATCGAAAAATGTTTAGATACTGGATTAATTTAAGTGTACTGATATATTCATATCTTCATTAATTAATTAAAAATACGCATATATATAAAACTGAGTCTTTTGAATAGCACAACAGAAACGTATATAAAATAGCAGGAAACATGACTTCAGACTATTCGAACGTTTTCCAACTAGATGTTGACTATCTTAGGTAAAGTATTTTATATACTATCTTTCTGTAATTAAATTTACTCCGGCTAGTTTTTAATGTTGACCTCTTGAAGTACGTTTTCTCTACTTTGAAAATGAAAATAATAATGCTTATTTCTAAATACATACTTGAAGTGTGATGTTCATTCTCTTACTTTAAGCCTAAAGTTTGGTTATCGCAAAAATGTTTAATTTCGCGGTATCACAAAATGCTTAAATTCGCATTATCGCAAAATTTTGAATTTTGCGCAGCTATTAGTACGCTTTATTTTTACAAACTAATTAAAAGAAAAGCTCGTTTAAGAGTACTTTAGTTACAAATTTTTAATTAATTTTTATTTTTTCTCCTCCTTTTAAGTTGTCTGAAGGAAAGACATAAAGCTATGGAGAAGGAACATAATGATAGGTTAAGGAAATTGTTCGTTGTACATGTTTAGATAAAGGACCGTTGTACACGTTAGAACAAAGGACCGGTGTTTACAATATGTATATAGTTTAAGGAAATTGTTCGTTGTACAAGTTTAGATAAATGACCGTTGTACACGTTTGAACAAAGGACCGGTGTTTACAATATGTATATAGGTTAAGGAAATTGTTCGTTGTACAAGTTTAGATAAATGACCGCTGTACAGGTTTGAACACAGGACCGGTGTATACAATATGTATATAGGTTAAGGAAATTGTTCGTTGTACAAGTTTAGATAAATGACCGTTGTACACGTTTGAACAAAGGACCGGTGTATAAATTAAGTGTTAGATGATCTAAAGAACAGTGTATGTAGAGACGAGACTAATGTGGAAGAACATGCTTAAGGGAAAGTCCTTAACGGATAAAAATGATTCATCCTCTCGACTTAACCGAGTTTATTAAATGACATATCTTGTGTATGATTTGTTGTTGTTATTTAATTTCTGAAGTGATAAAACAGCGAAAGATAGCCAATCAACAAGTTTTGGGCTACTCGTTTGGTTGATAGTGGAATGTGATGGTCACACTTATAGCACACCCATTCCCCTAAAGTGTGGGCCGAACTTTTGTGGCAACGGCACACAAGCCCTTTCGTTCACTGCCCCAGGCATGCTAACCACTAAATCGACCAGGCCCCACATCTTCCGCAAGAATCGATAAATTTCTAAATGTTCTAATCAGTTGTTTTTGTTTTTTTGACGCGTTATTACGAGTTACAGAAAATATTAAACTATATGCTATACTTTTATTAATTAATAAAATAAAACCCATGACCTTTACTTTTTGACATTAAAAACTGACCATTTTAAGGCCAATTAACTCGCTACGTTAATTAATTATAACTACATTTGATATTCAGATACTGTTCAAACAAATAAACTTCTTTTAATGGACAGTTTTATATTTAAGCTTAATTTAATTGTATAATTTTAAGGTCTAGCATGGCCAGGTGGTTAGGGAGCTCGACTCGCAATCTGAGGGTCGCGGGGTCGAATCCCCATCCCACCAAACATGCTCGCCGTGGGAGCGTTATAAAGCGACGGTAAACCCCACTATTCGTTGGTAAAATAGTAGCCCAAGAGTTGGCGGTGGGTGGTGATGACTAGCTGTCTTAC
>NW_013667717.1:50903-55886 GCF_000517525.1 Limulus polyphemus
AACATAGCTCGCCGTGGGAGCGTTATAAAGACGACGGTAAACCCCACTATTCGTTGGTAAAATAGTAGCCCAAGAGTTGGCGGTGGGTGGTGATGACTAGCTGTCTTACACTGCTAAATTAGGGACGGCTAGCGCAGATAGCCCTCGTGTAGCTTTGCGCGAAATTCATAACAAGCAAGCATAACTTTAAAATGAATATCGGGTAACGAACTGAGTAGATAATACATATATCATCAAAGTGCTCTGAAAGTTACAATAGTGATGCTTCTTTTTGATTGTCTTCTGAAAATGATTTTCATTTTCCTTCCTTTTTGAATTTTCGTTTTTCCATAAAATTCAAAATTACTCCACAAGGCTGCCTAAATATACGTTATCACGACGTTAATACCGTACGTAGCTTTAAATACACTTTGTTTCTATAAAATAATAACAAGAATATATATATATATATAAGCAATTTATAAACAATTTGTTATATAACTTGTAGTTTTTATTCTTATTTATCCAGTTCAGAGCGTTTCAAATATAGTGTCACGTGGCGATCAATCTCTGCGCGCTAATAAATATTTTCCTGTTTATTTTCATTATTTTGCGAGAATATAAAAACATTACCGACTCCAGATGATATATGAATTTGTTCCTGACAGGATTCACTTGAAATGTCTGAGTTCGTTAGGAGCAGATAAAAAAAAATTAATTACTTTGAGAAGAAAGTCACCTATATTCCAAGAACGTATGTCACTACACTCGAACTGATTAGTATCATAACTGTTTTTCGTTTTTCTATGTTGAAAAAAAAAAAGACTAACTCTCATTAGCACGTGCACAAGTGTAATCACACATTTGTTACGATTTCTAAGACCAACATAAATTTGGATTTGATTTAAATGAACATCGAGAATTTGTCACTGAATTTGGAGTTCTATGCTAAAAAACAAACGAAATTCCAGTTCAGATGAAAATGTTCACACTGGGTATTTTTTCGAACTCATTTCGGTTCGTTTAGAGAACGGCGTGGACAACAAATTTAGATTACGAACCGAACTGAGACCACTGTAATAGATGGTCTCGGTCAGTTCGGTAAAAGAACTGAGTTTGTTTCACTTGAGAAACTTTAATGTGAACACTGGAAGGTCTCGGTAAGAACCGACAAAACACGAACTTTGAAACGTTTGTTCCTGAGGCAACTGTGACCAATTTAACTCGTTCATCAAAGCAAACGAGCTTTTTATTTTGTTTCAGTATGTTTGTTGTTAACTCGGTCTCTAGAGTTACAGGTTGGTGGACAAATGATCTGAAGTGAGACCGTTTTAAAACCTATGTGAATCTGCTTATCTATCTAACTGATATTTTGTCTTAGGACAGGTTCACGGCTCAGCTCTCCCTCTATAACGTCTGGTGTTCAGATCTTTTCTTGAGTCGTTTATATCTTCACAGAAATAGAAAATGACCATGCTTACCTGATCATTTACGAATAACGGAAACACTTTACGTCAAAGAATAGCTGTTACTATAAGTTAACTAGATGAAATAAAAGCTAAAATTACTTGTGTTACAATGGGCTATCTGTGCTCTGCCCACCACGGGTATCGAAACCCGGTTTCTAACGTTGTAAGTCCATAGACATACCGCTGTGCCACTGGGGGGGGGGCGGTTTCTCTGACCTGTCCTCCAAACGTGATTATGTCTTAAAACGCTGAAGCATATTTGACATTTGTTCAACCACGCTGCGCAAAATATGAAAAAAAAAACCTTCACTTTAAAATAACAGTTAATATTGTGAAAGCTTAAAAGAATATCGATTCGATTAAAAGAAGAAATTGTTATCTAATAAGTATATTAATAAGCATAGTTCTTTACATGCAGGAAATATTTCAGACCTCGGATATTGATTTCAATTTTACTTTTGGAGAAAAATCATTAGAGTGCCATAGTATCGAATGCCATCAGGGCATCCTTTTACTTCAAACATCCTAATATCAAGGCCGTGTGAACACAGAGATGTCGTTTCCGGTTCTCGGGATATGTTTATCCTGCTGATACACAAATCTGTTTGATTAATCAGTTCGAACGTATACATAGCACAGAAGGGCTATCAATAAAACGTCGTAGTCAGACAGAAACCAGGACAGGCAGCTGAAGGGAGTTTACATAAATATTTGTATTTCCGTGGCTATTACATGACACTATCCCCGTAAAAGCTGAAAACGTGACTTGTTTCGTGTGAATCATTTGCTTGACTTGTTGAAGGGAACTTATCGTCTGTTAGTTTTAAAAATGAGAAAAAAAAAAGCATTGACGAACAGGTCAAGAGTCACGGGTTATCCAAGTTACTGAACTTATCAGGGAACATTACTAGATACACTTACCGGTGGCTAATTCACTGATATCAACGATAATTATTCGCAAAATATTAGAGTAGCTGTTGTAATCGATATAACTTGGTGTACTTAAAAATGCAGTGCTGGAAAATCGTCCTTTAAAGGTTTTATAAACTCTAAATTTTCGTCTTCAGACGTTATATGCAGTCATTTGAGTTCTGTGAATGTAGGGTTTAACAATAAATATAAACTGTGGTCGTCTATGTTAGGGCAATATTCAAATTGTTCAAACAGTAGTCTTTTTTTTGTTTGTTTTTTATGTTAAAAACATTTATGATACTGGACTTATTTCTAGAGTGTTAGTTTCTCTTCTTCTTAAGGCGAAATTTTACATCTGATACCTCAGGTTAATGTTCGACGTTTTTTTAATTATTTGTAATCATTTGAAACTTTTAATGAACATAAAGTGAAAACTATTATATATAAATCTAGTATATGAGGAAATCTCTGATCGGTTTTTTCAAGTGATACTATAAGTAAGCAGAAGAACTGACGTACTGTGTCTGTAATTTGTTGCACTCTATTATTGTTGCTATATTTTGACTCACTCTATTATTCTTGCTATATTTTGACCCACTCTGTTATTGTTGCTATATTTTGACTCACTCTATTATTGTTGCTATATTTTGACCCACTCTATTGTTGTTGCTATATTTTGACTCACTCTATTGTTGTTGCTATATTTTGACTCACTCTATTATTGTTGCTATATTTTGTTGCACTCTATTATTGTTGCTATATTTTGTTGCACTCTATTATTCTTGCTATATTTTGACCCACTCTGTTATTGTTGCTATATTTTGACTCACTCTATTATTGTTGCTATATTTTGACTCACTCTATTATTGTTGCTATATTTTGACTCACTCTATTATTGTTGCTATATTTTGACTCACTCTATTAGTTATCTTGTTAGTTAACATTAGCATTTTCTTATTGTGGTGCACAAGTTACTTGGTACTAAGACAGTACGAAACCTATTCCTGGGGCAGATTTCATAGTGAACTATAGAGTTAAAAACCAACTCTGATATATTACAGATCTTCAAATGACTCATTTGAGTAACAGCATTAGTTAAATAAACAACGTATGCTTACAGAAGCAGAAAATCATCTCGTTATTTACGATTTGTCAACCTTACTGCGCGTTTTTGTAAGGAAGATATCATGTTAGCTACAAGGTTCTAAGATAAACGTCGGTTTAAACACGTGTTAATTCAATCTTTCAAGAATGTTTTAGCGTGTCATACCTAAGTGTTGAATTGCAACGGAAATGTATAAACTATAACATGTTAGTTAGTAACAATACAAATATAAGATTCTGAGAGTTAAGCTCAATAACTCGTTTCAGTAATTACTTTGAATCAAGAAGAAAACCTATATATATTGACACATTTCTGAAGCAAGATGTTTCTCATGTATGTTTGTTCGTGCTCCTCGTGGCAGTTTCACGCACTGCCAGTATTTGTTCAGTTTCTATACATTCTAACTTCTTGTCTGTTAACAATTTTTTTTTATTCTGATTTTGTTGTACTTTAAATATATCACGATTCAGATTCATTGTTCATAATGTTGTTCATTACATTTTTTAAAGACTTATATGGAGTTCTTTGAATATCTAATCTTATGTACACGGATGTTAAGTCAAGCTTTCCATGAATGTACAGCATGATAACTGGATGTCGTCTCATCTCGTGAAAAACACGCAACTGTAGATATGCGCCATGACTGGTTACATATTTATGGCCACAAAGCATTTTTACAGTTTTGATACTTTGATGACTGTAGCTCTTTGCGATTGATAAAACAAATAAAAGTAAACATTTGTTATACATTGTTGGTAATGTGTAAACAACTATTCATCAATAAATATCTTACAATGACTGACCAGAGATAATTTTTAGCTACATTGAAGCTTATAACTGCTAATTGATTATAATTTATTTTCGTTATTTACTCCTTAATTAATTATAAAAGTCTGTTCATGTTTTTGCGACTATTACCTCTTTCATAACCAGCCACACTTAAGTTAATATTTTGTATTAAAACTGAATTGATATCTTAGTCGTCAAAACGTTTCGTATACTGGCAATGTAAAATCAGTTTTAAATCAACAGCTAATTGACTTATGGGTTTTTACTAAAGACGCTTCCAAAGTCAGGCCAACCCAGCAACTGTGTTAAAAAACAATAAAAAGAAAACACTTGATTCATCTTTAAGTCTTCACAATATTGAGTTTCGATTCTGTGCAACACCCAACAACTTTTTTTAAAGGGAACATGATTCACCTTTAAGCCTTCATGTTGAATTTCAGTTTTGTATAACGCCCAGGAAAAGGGAACATGATCCACCTTTAAACCTTCATAATGTTGAATTTCAGTTTTGTATAACACCCAGCATCTATGTAAAAAGGGAACATGATTCACCTTTAAACCTTCATAGTGTTGAATTTCTGTTTTGTATAACGCCCAGCAACTGTGTAAAAAGGGAACATGATTCACCTTTAAACCTTCATAGTGTTGAATTTCTGTTTTTTATAACGCCCAGCAACTGTGTAAAAAGGGAACATGATTCACCTTTAAACCTTCATAGTGTTGAATTTC
>NW_013667717.1:56762-57675 GCF_000517525.1 Limulus polyphemus
TCACTTGGCTTTGAAGGAAAAAAAAACATGTCAATGTCCTCTTTAACACCTTACACATTTGCATACGTTTTCCCATTAATATGATGTTGCAGCGAACGAAGAAGATGGTAATATCTGGAGAATATGGTGGGGGTGGGGAGAGAACTTCCCAACCCAACTCCATAATCTTGTGTTACGTCAAACGTGCTACATGTGGACGTACATTGTCGTGGAGAAGAACACCTTTCCGATTGACGAGTGAAGGGCATTTCTGATGAAGGGCTCGAATTAAACGTTCCAGTTGCTGACTATAGATCTCTGCATTGACAGTTCGCTGTGGAATTGAGGAGTTCGAAATGAATTACTTCTTTGATGTCCCACCAAATTCAAAGCATCACTTTCTGCGGATGGAGTTCAGGTTTGGGGGTCGGAAGTGATTTTGGTCTAGGACTGAGCCATTGTTTTTGGCGTTTAATATTCGCATAGAGAATACATTTTGTCATTACCGGTGACAGTTCTGTCTAAAAATGGTTCACGCGCATTACGCGCCAGAAGAGACGAAGCAACCGTTCATATATTGGAAACGATGATCATCAGAGAGTTCGTGAGGTACCCAAACACCTTCTTTATGGAATTTTTCCATATTCCTTAGATGTTTACGTATTGTTTCATGAGAGACTTGCAATTTCAGGGCCATTTCACGAGTTTGTTACCTTGAGTTAGACTCAATAAGTGTCTCCAGATCAATATCAATTCCAACATGTCGGCCCCTGACATCATAGTTTTTAAAACTAAAGTCACCTGAATGAAATTTGCTGAACCATCGTTAACACTTACGAACATTCAAAACATTTCCATAAACTCCTTTGATATTCTTTGTGGCTACAGAGGCGTTGTTTCCCTTCTTGTATTCAAACAGTACTACATGCCGAAT
>NW_013667717.1:58706-60698 GCF_000517525.1 Limulus polyphemus
ACTATTACATGTGATGTACGTTTTTTTTTTGGGGGGGGGGGGTTAATGAAAGTGTTCAAAAACGCGACATTAATTTCTTGACGACCTAATATTATGTGGCCAAGTGGTTAGCGTCCCGGACTGCGAATCCGAGGTTCCAATGTCCACGTTCCGTGATCGTAGAAAAAAGAAAAAAATAATCGCGCTCCACACTTTCAAGTGTGTTATAAGAGTTACTGTCAGATTCAACTATTCGATTACACCCCAGGGATTGGCAGTTGGTGACTAGCCGCCTTCACTCTAATCTATCAATTCCAAATTAGGAAGGGATAGCGTCGATATCCCTTGAATAACTTTGCGAGAAATTCGGCAAACAACAACAACAAGTTACTGTTATGTTCATAAAAAACATTTGTAGCTTATAGAGCTTATTTAGCTCACTCGTAGTCTTAAGAATTTAATAATCCAATAAAATAACAAAAATACGTTGTTTTTTACAAGTTATATCAAAGGATATATATATATGTGTAAACATACAAAACATTTAAAGGGTTGAAATAACACAGATTAAGATACGGTCATAATAAATCTGTGTGTCTGATCTCCAATATGGTACAAATAAGAGTATATATTATACAAAATGTTTAGATTAAAATCAAAAGGGTCGATATAAAAACAGTAAAATAACACAGATTAAGATACGGTCATAATAAATCTGTGTGTCTGATCTCCAATATGGTAGAAATAAGAGTATATATTATACAAAATGTTTAGATTAAAATCAAAAGGGTCGATATAAAAACAGTAAAATAGGTGGTGAAACATTTAACTTAAAAACTATGAAATGCAGGTTTTAGCCTAACACTACTAATAAAAGCTTTCTTGGAGACTATTTATAATTTTATAAAATTAAAAAAAATTCTGAATTTGTACAAAAAAATAAATGAAAAGTATGATGTACTAAATGAATTGATTAGATAACTTAATTTATTTTAAGTATTGTGTGTTATTTAATGATTATATATACAGGTGTTTCACTATTTATCTACCCAAAAGTCAAATTGAAAAGAAAATCCGTGACGTAGAAGCCCAATACACTTCAGAGGCGTCGGAACCGGGTCCCCTTACTTTGCAATTCCTTTCTACGCCCCTGTACTCCTCGATAGGTCGTACCCTCTGCTATGGACGGTGGTTTCACTCATTGGAACAGCTTGGGTCATCAAACCAACGAACAACAACAACATAAGCGTTATTTCATTCGGATCTCGGGAGGACCGGCGGGCCGGTAGAAAATCACTCTCTCTCGTCAGCCATAGGGACGAAAAAAGAAAAATGGGTAAAATGAATAATAGATGGGTAAGTGTGCAAGTCAACACAGGAGGTGGAAATGGGGAAAAACGCAATATTTGCAGATGGAGGAGACAATCCGGAGAAATATGGGTGAACACTAACCAGTCTATATCATATAATGGAGATTGTGTTGGAACTGGCAACAGGTATATCGAGTATTATGAATCAGGATAGATAAATGGGGAAAGAGGGGACATCGGCATCTCGACGTGGTCGGGATTGTCAGCCGGGAGGGACAAGACATAGTGGTTCAGTAGGTGTTCAGCTGGTACGAAAATGTTTCTCGGAGTGGTTACAGTGGTGGCGAGAACATCGGAGAAGATGAGATTGTGGTCACAAAAACATTTATTAACATAGCGAGTGCGAAGCTGTCGAAGGTGTAAAGAGTGTGAGGAATGTTGATACGGCGATAAAGGTCGGAAGTGGGACTAGGGAGTTTGACGCCAAAGGCGAGCCGGAGGGCATGGCACTCCAAAACCTGGAGACGAGAGTAGAAGGTCAGAGAAGCAGATATCCAGGCTGTATAATGGCTGGAGACGGCTTGAATGGGTAACGTAGAAAAACTTTAATATAAGTTTAACATAACAGCAAATGTACAACGTTTCGTCATCATCAGCTGTTATGTTAAACTTATATTAAAGTTTTTCTACGTTACCCATTCAA